>NW_022984956.1:193104-270646 GCF_010015565.1 Dissoconium aciculare CBS 342.82 | reverse complement strand
CGACAGTTTGGAACCATAGTGGCGCGAGAGCTAGTTCCATTCAGTCTTGTAGAGAGTTTCTGATGTTGAACACCAAAAGCTGCAGCTGCGCTCCGTTGGCTCCGAAATTGACCAGATCTGTAGGCATTAATAGCAAGCTCGATTCTGCCTTCTTGATTATCTAATAACATGTCTTGTTGTTGAGATATTATAAAGGAAAGATGATGTTTACAATGCCAAGGAAAAGTGGCGGGTTCGGTGGTGTGGCCGGCTCGCTGATGGATTACGTTATACACTTGCCCCAACTTCGGGCAACTTCGTTGTTGACTTCTTACCACATCCATTCTTGCTATGCCACATCCATTCTTACTATGCCACTGACAGTCGAATTCGACGCGGACAGCGCAACTCCGCCAGACGGCGGTTACGGCTGGGTCTGTGTCGCCTCATTATTCTTGGTCAATTTCTCAACATGGGGTGCGGTGGCGGTACGCGCGAGTTCCACGGACTCATGTAGGATCACAATCACATCGCTTACTACCACGCATACTAGTCTTTCGGCGTATATCTATCATACTATCTCGGCACCGAACTCTTTCCCGACTCGTCGGACCTGGAGTACGCCCTCGTCGGTGGTTTCAACTTTGCGTGCGCGATGATCGCGGCTCCGCTTGTGACGAGGCTTACCCACCGCTTCGGCAAATTCGCGACGATGTCGATTGGAATTGTGCTTCAGACCAGCGGCTACGTTGCGGCCGGCTTTTTGAATCAAATCTGGCAGCTCATGATTACCCAAGGAATTCTTGTTGGCCTTGGTATCGGCTTCATCTACGTTCCCAGCTTGCCTATTCTATCCCAATGGTTCGAGGCCCGCCGGAGCCTAGCAAACGGGATTGCGAGTTCCGGCTCTGGTTTCGGAGGAGCTTTATTCGCCTGGGCGACAGGAGCGATCATCGATGCCTTCGGGCTGCAATGGGCCCTATGTGCGACTGGTCTGATCACCTTTTTTCTTCTTGTCATTGCGACAAGTCTGCTTCGCGATCGTAACAAGTACATTCGACCGCCACAGTTAGCTTTCGATACTTCTTTGCTCACGAGGTATGACGTCCAACTTCTGCTTGCGTGGTCTTTCGTGAGTATGCTGGGCTACATCACACTTTTGTTCTCATTGTCCGACTTTGCGCTCTCCATTGGTTGTTCGCCACAGCGGGCCACTAATATCATCGGCTTCCTGAATATTGGCACCGCTATTGGCCGCCCGGTCATTGGTATCGCGAGCGACAAATCTGACCGGATCGACGTCGCGGGTGCTTTGACCCTCGCCTGTGGTTTATCATGCTTTGCTTTCTGGATACCAGCTCAATCTTATCCGCTTTTGGTGTTCTACTCGCTGCTTGCGGGCGCCACATTAGGGGTGTTCTGGATGGTAGGTTTGGCTGTTGCCGCAATGTCGGGCCTTCTCACCAAGTCTCCCTGCTTGCTAATTATTGGGCCGACAGACAATCGGTCCCCTTTGCGTCGAAGTTGCTGGACTTGTGCATCTACAGTCATTACTCTCGTTATCGTGGACGACAATCATCCTGCCTACCACGTGTAAGCACGAGTTCTGCTTCAAAAAAGCTTACAGCAAGACTAACGGTGATGCCCGTAGTCTCACAAACCATCGCACTCGAGATACGGCGACCGAACTCCGCGAGACCGTATCTGTTCCCACAGCTGTTTGTTGGGCTTTCCTACGTCTGTGCCGCGCTGATCATGATGGAGCTGAGGCGTGTCAAACGTAAAGAGCGCTAAGCACAGAGGAAAAACAATGAAGAGAAGTTTGCTGTGCAGCATTATCACCATGGTAAGCCATTCACACGCTGAGGGTTCGGGGAGACAGAGGAAGCCTCGTGTGACCAGCAACATCAAATCATTTTACAAAATTCGCTTCACATCAGACAGCGCTCACCATTTAGACTCATCATATCCTTGCACATACTGCAGGTATTCACCCTTCTCACCAACCCAGCCTTTGATTCCTCCTTCAAGTACAAGACTCTGCATGGTCTTGTCTGAACGCTCCTCAAGGTAGTCAGCGAACCAAGCCGCAGCGCGGTTGCCACGGCCGCGCGATGATCCTACACAAGGTCAGCACAGAATTCGAGTGACTCTTGGACGTAGAACGTCCTCGTCCTGGAACAAGGTATATGTCGAGCGTACCGCAATACCAAATGACACGTTGGACACCAGCAGCCCGGAAGATGGTGTAGAGCGAAGGGATCGTCGGGTAGATGCTTTGAGCAGGTAGGTTTATCGAGCCTTGGATAGTGCCGCCCTACAAGGCCGATCAGCATTTGAACTTGCCAACCCCTTGAAACGTGTCCTGTAGCAAATCATACCTCAAAGTCTGTCCTACGCAAATCTACAAGCACTGCCTTATGCCCTTCCGTGCCTTGCTTCAGCAGCTCTAGCACCTGGGAGCGAGCAATAGAGTGTGGCTTCGATTGCGCCTGGGGGTAGGCAGCATACCAAGGTTGTTCAGCGCTGTCGGCGGATGACGTCGCTTGAGCGGCCATGGTGAAACGGACGAGCAACAGAGCAGGCTGAGATGAACGTTGGCGGTGTAATGGCAAGCGCGAGTACAAGGGCAAGTAAGAGCTGTGGAAGGAAAGTGCTTTGAGATTTGATTGAAAGCCTCGTAATCTTCTGCGTTGGCCAAGGCCGATCAATCTTGAACTGAGCGCTGGTGGACTTGCTTGCATATGCAATCAATGAGATCGAAGGAGTCGACTGCCCAGGTGTTTGCATGGTGATTCACGACATCCTTGCTGCTTTTCAAGTTGGTCGTCACGGCCCGTGTCCTGCCAATGCGCCTCACGTCGCTTGTGCGCATCTAGAATGTCACCAGCAAAGGCATGATCAAAACACCTGTATCAATGGCTGCAAGGGAATGACATGCAATAGCTTGGCAGAACATTCCGGAGATATCTTCCATCGGTCATCATGACTAGCCCTCCACCAGACAGCTGACTTATTGTCGACCCGAGCCGGACAAATGAAGGGTCGGCAATGACATTCTAGGACGCACGTGCGGAGCCCGCTTCGTTCCCAAAGCGTACTAGCTGCAAGATTTGAACCGTGGGCATGTCTAGATGCCGTTCCATGGATCGCCTTGTATCATCGTGCACACATGTCACCTCGTCGCGAAGAGGCGAGCGTCGCGGCTACATAGAGACCTCCATGACTTCGCATACCAACGGAAATTTCTCAACATTGTCCTTTCATCGACACGAGCCGTAACAGCAGCGAAATATTGTCAATTGCCACAATACGAACATTTGCCCAACAGCATGGCGACCGCTGCGACAACACCTGATCGCGCTCACAGCGCGATGGAACCATCCAGCATGACTGGAGACGCCCATTTCAACACAGATGCGGAGAAGCAGACTCCCTCCCCACCGCCTGAGGAGGAGAAGTCGTCTGCTTTCAAAGCCCTCGGTTGGCTCGACCGTCTGCTCGCGCTGTGGATCCTCCTCGCTATGATCATCGGCGTCCTGCTTGGCAACTTCGTTCCTGAAACAGGACCGGCCCTACAAAAGGGAAAATTTGTTGGCGTGTCCATTCCGATAGGTATGCCTTTGCCGTCGCCCAGAGCTCGAGAGCGGTCTTGACTAATTTGAACGTGGTTGCTTGTAGCCGTCGGCTTGCTCGTCATGATGTATCCGATCTTATGTAAAGTCAAGTACGAGACTTTACATCAAACCTTCCGTTCCAAGCAGCTCTGGATCCAGGTGGCGTTCAGCGTCTTCGTCAATTGGATCGTTGCGCCTTTCTTGATGGTTAGTCTCCCAGGCACAAACTCCGGCGATGCTAGCTAGAATCACAACACGCTGACCCTGTGTAGCTTGGACTGGCATGGGCATTCCTGCCAGACCAGGCCGGACTTCGCGAAGGCCTCATCCTGGTCGGACTAGCACGCTGTATTGCGATGGTAAGATTGGAATTCTCTCCTACGTTCTCGATCTCTTTCGCTAACCATTTCGCTATAGGTCTTGATCTGGACCGAGCTGGCTGGCGGTGACAACCACTACTGCGCAATCTTGGTGGCCATCAATTCCGTTCTCCAAATCGTACTCTATGCGCCGATGGCGATTTTCTTCATCAACATCATCAGCCATTCCAAGTCGGAGGTCACGGTCTCATATCCAACCGTCGCAATCAGCGTTGCCGTTTTTCTTGGGATTCCCTTGGGTGCTGCTGTCATCACGCGATTTGCGCTACAATGGCTCGCAAGCCCCGAATGGTATGATCGGGTATTCCTGAAGTATCTCTCCCCTTGGTCCCTCATTGGCCTGCTTTACACCATTCTCGTGCTTTTCGCCAGCCAGGGTCGCCAAGTCGTGCACCAGATTGTCTCCGTGGTCCGGGTTGCAGCGCCCTTGGTCGTGTACTTTTTCGTGATTTTTTCCGTCACCCTAGCGGTCTCGCACCGTCTCGGGTTCGGATACAAGCTGTCGGCCACCCAAAGCTTTACTGCCGCGAGTAACAACTTTGAGCTTGCCATCGCTGTCGCCGTGGCAACATATGGGCCTGACAGCGATCAGGCACTCGCTTCTACTGTGGGACCGTTGATCGAAGTGCCGGTGTTGCTTGGTTTGGTATACTTAGCGAAGTGGTTGGCCAAGCGGCGTGGGTGGAAACAGTGATGGCCGCCACATTAGATCAACAGTCAATGTATTTTTAAAGCAATCGCCAAGAAAACATGAAAAATTCGGTGCGTCTTGGATCTCGCGTCTCGTGTCCCTTCACGCGTTTCGCTTTGCCTCCTTGGTCTTCCGTTCCTCCCTTTCACTGTACCTGTCACCCATGAGTCCAAAATGCGGGCGCATCAAAATCGTATATTTGACAAACTCCTCGACACAATCAACCACGCGGTCCCTGTTGCCTCCTTCTATCAGCCTTGATCCTCCTTCGCTAGCGGTCTCTTCAGTGAAGAGGGTGTAGGCTTTCGGAATCGAGGACTGGTTGGGTATGGCGAACATTCGCATCCAGCGACCGAGAATACGAAGGTTGTTCACAGTGTTAAATGACTGCGAGCCTCCTGAGACCATCGCTAGACCTAGAGTGCGGCCTTGTGTGGGTCGAACACTGCCGGTCGAGAGTGGAATCCAGTCAATCTGATTCTTGAAAACAGCAGTCTGTATATCAGGAGTGGTTAATGATGTCACGGCGAATAAGGTAGGATGGCGTCAAAGGGCTCGCATACCAAGTTCCCGTGCTGCTCGGGGGAGATCCAGAAATGACCATCGCTCCATCGGCTCAGGTCGCGCAGTTCTTGGACTTTGGGGTGCATATGCTGTACATCGTCTTTCATGGGGAGACCGGAAGGATCGTAGACGCGGACATCGCAGCCAAGACGCCAGAGAGTGCGAGAAATCTCAAAGGCGAGCAATTTGGAGTAGGAGCTACAGGCTGTCAGCTTGGAAACAAACGAAATTCAAGTTGAATGGGTGTGCAGCGAGTTCGTGCATACCGTTGTCTTAGACTACCGTATAGTACCAGCACTTTCAGCCGCTGGCCGGTCTTGACAATGTCGTCGTGGGCCATCTCTGCCACAGTGGCCAGCTCCAGCTTCGAAACCCAATCCTCGGCTGCCACGGCGGCGTCGAGACGGAAAGGACGATACTTTTCTGCTATCTCAGGGTCGTCCTCCTCAGTCGGGATCTCGAGGGACCGATAAGCGAAGTCTTCATTCACGCCTAGTTTCTCGATCTGACGCATTGACGAAGTGTTGTTGAGATCTCCTTGCGCGGGAGCCGACTCGGATATGTTATATTGCGGTGTGCGTGTCCCTCCCTCCGTGGGTTGGTCTAGTCGAGCTTGGTGAGGTAACATTGTACTGAGTCGCGCCCTCGTGCTCAATGTGACGATTGGGTAATGGAAGCGAGGCGAGCGGCTCGATCGACAAGCGGCAATACCAGCAAATGTTGACTGACGTGCGCACTTGACGAGAGGCGGACCGCAGATGTTCATTGTCTGTTCGAATTACAGACCATCGAAGAGTAGCATCCTTATATCTGATAGACAAAAGATGCCTAGGTATTTGCCATTTCATCTGGGCAGGGTTGATGTACGATTCTGGTTTGACGCAGTGCAAGTAGCTTGGAGGAAGGGCGTCACTAGACAATAATGATTGGCCGAATTTCCTGCAGGGCACGGCGGCGGCCCACGCAAGTTCTCCCCGTTCGGTGAACGATTCCTACCACAGCACTCGACCTGCCTAACACACTTGGAATGTTTATTCCAGGCAAGTGATGATATCCTAGCCAATGTAATTTAACTCCACTTCCATCATGCGCACAAGCGCTGATGAGGAACTCGATGGCTGAAATATTATATCAGCGAGAAGTCTCAAAACGAGAGCATAAAATACATCAAGTAGGCTGATAAGCACACACCCCGAAGCTTGCATTTCAGCTTGCACGTGTGATAGTCGCATCCGCAGTGGATGGATCATGATGCACTCGTCCCCTTTGCGGAGCACGTTGTAAAGTGGTGCAATATGGTATCCTGAGGCAGTGTCTCGCGCTCGGGAGCAGAATGCTGCCTTCTTCGTGAGGCCGCATTTCGATGGCTTTTGTTCGCTGGTATGGTTGGTGTACGCTGTAGAATGTAGAAACATACTCATCCTCAACTATTCTCACTCTCACCGGTAGTCTCACCGGTACGAGAGGCAGTGCTGGCTGTGAATGCTGAGCTTGCGGCCTCTGTCCCTGTCTCTCTCTGGGAAACGTCTGACCCAACGAGGCCGCACTTTGTTGGCTGTTTCTCGCCGATGTGATTGGCGCACGCTGTGAAAAGAGAAGAAATGCTCAAGCTCTGGAAAACGCCACGGACACCGGTTTTCAAAGCGGCAGTGCCGGTGTTGATAACGAGCTTTCCATTGGATGTCAATTGTGCGACGAGTAACTTCTGCGCTCGTAGTGTCCATCCTCAGATACGCGCTTTCCCGTCACCTCTGCAACAGAGACACGCTGCTAAAGGGAACAATTGTCCAACCTTACAAGTTATACGTCGACTCATCAAAATAATACGCTGGCAGTTGCGGCAGTGCAGGTCCAAGTCGACGAAATCATGGATACTCGCTCGGACTGAAGTCTCTACGTTCGATGGGCAACACGGATAAGGATGGGCTGCTCAGCTTCGTTTCGTTTCAAATTCATGCGATGGACTTCACGTACACGACAGCAGAGCGATTCCACATAAAGTACAGAGTGTATCTTAATGGGCCGGTCAATCAATGAACACCCGATCCAATTGAATGTTATGTGATCAGGATACACACAGCGTCCAGGCGGTCAGCCGAAGCTGTATTTTAGACCCGAACACAACTCCACGGTTACTTCAGAGGGTAGAATGGGACAATGTATGCTTGAAATCTGGCGCTCGCTATGCATCGTCGAAGGCCGCGTAATCTTTCGCTGCTATTAGAAGCTGTGGTTGGGACACAGGATAGACAGAAAATAAATTCACAACAGTCGACAACATTACCGTAATGTTGCTTGGCAATGGATGCTGTAGAAGCAGCGCGAAGTTGAGAACAGGGTCAGTGGCTTGCTGCTCATCGGTTGACTGGTTCGCATTGTCAACAGAGAAGAAATGCTCAGCATTCGTGGGTGTCGCGCGCTTATTTCTCCCATTGGCAGTGCCAAATGTCTAGACCATGCTCGGTTGCTCGCTGTTCTTCATTTGACTGGTTCACATCGTGTGCAGAGAATAACTGCTCAACAATTGTGCGGAGTGCCGAGATGCTTATGCAGCAGCGGCAGGGCAGGTTTTGGGGATCAGCTATGCTTGCTCGACAAGATGTCTCTTCTTCGCAGCGCAGCAGACAGTGCAGCAGCGAGGGCATTGTCAAGCTCGGGGCCTACCATGTTTCTTGAGAATCGCTCCATACTATTCCCATCGCACAATTGACCAGGCTGGAAGTATTGCCCACGGAATCCGGCAGTGCTGAGTCAACCTCTTGGCGATGCAAGAAGAGGCCGCCCCGTCCGGGAGTGTCTTGAGGGGCAGTGCAGTGATATACGGCTGTAGAGATCATTGGCGGACGCGGAGAGACGCGACTTCGGACCATGTCCCCGCCCGGTCAGAACCCGGTCAGAACTCTTGTGGCCTACCTGCCTCCGATGACCCAGCCACAACTTCTGCCTCTGAGCTCATCAGGACTTCTCCTCATGACTTCATCAGAAGTTGGGATGAAGGTGTCAAAACGTGATAGATACGCTCGCATTGTCAGCCACATCCTTAATAGAGCACGCAGACCAAGGGCGAAATATGCTAAGATGCTACTCGAATGGCTGTCCTGCGCTGCAAGAGTTCTTACGTGGCGTGAAATCCAGGCGGCAACCTCGATTGATGCACCTCGTCTGACATTCGATTACAAAGGGCATCAGAGCCTTCGACATTCACGATAAGCTGCTAGTCAGTATGGCTGCGATGCACTGTCTCATACCGCCCATGATCCAATGTGCTCAGATTTGGATCATGGACTTCCTTGAAGACATGCCACGTTATACGCCAAGTGGTTCTTTGCGCCCATAGGAGGAAGGATTCTTCGCGATCTGCGGCCCGAAATTTATGACTCCGGCGACGAGGACATTACGCATGGACTTTTGCGAATTTGCCAACAGGCGAGCGAGGGAAAACAGCATTCGCAGTCGGGTTCGCCACAGCGTTCGGCGAGTCTAATCGTAGGTGGGCCCCGAGCAAAGACGCGATGTGAGCAGAAAGGTTGAAAGGTCATAATCATTTATCGCATGGAAACATTAGAAGCAAGATGATGGTATGAAGCCCTGAGAATTCATACAGGTACTGACGCATCGCCAACCCAGCCAGCTTGGAGAGCAACCTGCCCATCGCAGTGCCCAGAGACAAATTTGGTGATAGGTCTGCTTTCGAAAGCTTTTCACGCAGATTGAGGGCGGGCTTCTGCCCGGCCGAAATATCCTGCCGCGGGGTCAAGGATAAGGCCAAGACCGTTGGTAATGGCAGCCTCGTTATACGAATACTGGTAAGACGTGACTGCGGCGTGGTGGTCAGTATCTTTTGCGGAGTGGTGTCAGGGCGAAACATAGAGGACTTACCGGCTCCCGCCCGCGTTCCCTGCATGCCGATTGTTGCAGAGATACCTTGATCTGTCGTGCCGAAGTAGTTCAAGAAGACTCGGCCTGGCTGGGCCTCATAGAAGGTTGCGCTGAAGCTGTACAAGGGCCCATCCGAAGGCGCATTGAAGGCACCCATGCGCCAGTCGAATGTCACGCTACGCGATCCTGATGCTCCACAGATGCTGAAATCCATGTAATGACGTTGACCGGCAAAAATGTATAAGTCGTCGTGGAATGCAAATAGGGCAGGCTGTGCAACCCCAAGATTGCCCAAGCTGTAGGGGATGGGTCTGTTCGTGTATGTCGCTGTTTCAAAATCACCGAGCGTGATCATTCCATTGGTAGTCGGATGCGCAATAGACGAGCAGGAGTCATAGATGCAGATCGGAAAAGGTAGCTCGATGGTCGAACTGTAGTCATCGTAAGAGTCAGTCGCTCTGGTAAAGTCTCCGAAGATAAGACTTGGGCTAGAGCCGTCTGAGCAGGTCGATGGGTATTGGGCGCAGTTGGCATCGCTGATCTGAGTAGCTTGAGCGGTCTGAGTGATGGTGTTGGTTCCAGTAGCAACCTGAGAACAGACCGATGCAATTTCACGAGGGTCACGGCCCAGTAGAATGCTGGGGGTCACTGGTGCTTGTCGGCGACGCGCTGCTTGAGTTGTGGTCGTAGGTGCGACACTGCTGGAGGTATCCAAACCGAGCGAGCTTACTGCCTCCGCAGTAGCCGAGGCGAGAGCTGCAGCGACTGTGATGGACCCAGCAGCGATAGTCACAGACGCAGCAGCGCCGGTGGTTTGAGGAGCAATCTTTTCCGGGTAGACGGCAAGAACAGCTTCGACAAATCCGCCAGCCGTGTTCTCGCGCTTTCTAGCTGTCAGCGTGGGAGCTGCGCAACGTTGGATCGTAGTCGTGCCACTGGTGGCGGTCACTGTCACCACGGGCGCGACGTAGCTGTTGTAGGATGTGCAGAAAGCACCGGCAGCTGAGTCTTGTTTCAGCTGGAGCACGTTGTTTGGGCATACTGGCGTGACCACATCTGTGGCATTCTTCACGAACACACTGGACGAGATGGTGAAGTGGTTGCCCTTGGAATCCCATTGGCCATCATTCACAGCGTATACCGCTGGATCCCAGTATTGAGAGTATAAAGAGCAGACTTGTCCCTGGCTGACGTAGTTTTTACTCAGGATATAGGTGTTGAAAAACTTGCAAAGGGTTGGGGGCTTAGTTGGATCCGGATTGTGATTAGTGTTGTAGCTAGAGGTGTCGGAGCAAACGGCAGCGCAGCGTTGCGGATCGAACGGCGCACCGTCATTGAACAGGCGCATGCCTAGGTATGTGTATGCGCCGTTGCAATTCTCAATTGGTGAATTGATGGCTGCCGTGTTTTTCAAACCGAGGGCGGAAGTCAAGGTGTATCCATTGCTACCTGCAATGACGACACGGTAGTTGGCACGCCACTGTCCAACATTTTTGGCATTCTCAGGGTAGACCGGACCACCCCAAAGTACACAAAAGATGTTCGCGGTAGGAGCGGGATTGGGACAATTGGAGCCTGGGACCAGGGAAGGGCTGCGCTCAAAGTAGATGTTGAACGACTGGCAAAGCTTCGCCTTGTTGCATTTGGCGGCACAGGCAGCAGTGTCATACGAAGATAGAAGGGAGTATCTGTTCAGGAAGTCAGGTGAACAGTCTGACGCGTTTTCACTCTATGGTGCGTTCCACATACCCCATATAACCATGCGCTTGCGACGCAGCCTTCACATTGGTGAAAGTGTTGGTATATCCGGATGGAGTCGGCGCTTGGTCTGCTACTCCAGCGAGGTTGGAATCGGCGACAAAAGATTCCGGTGGAGACAAGTTGGCATTGTAAATGTTCGATGTGGTGGGAGCTGGAGCGCAGGCGGCTTGCCGAGCCTCAATGATTGGGCCGGAAATGCCAGTGTCTCGTTTTGTCGGCCCGGCTTCGACGATGTCCAGAGGACTGTCACTCCCGGCCTCGGCGCGATCATGCGCGATAGCAGACGCCCGGTCATAGGTGACTGTCTGAGAAGGCGCGTCTAAAGCAATCGTGAAGGTAGGATCAGGCTCCGAATTGACAAAGTCGAGATCAATTAGCTGTGCCGACGCTAAGAGGCATTGGCCCGCAATGGCGGCGAGAGTTGAGAAACGCATTGCGGCGCAAATGGGCTACGAAGCGTCAAACAGGAGTAGGAATATCGCAATTGATAGCGCTATGTTGTAGAGACACTTACAGATGGAGAAAAGGATAACCCATACTTATGTGCTTGCCTCGTCGCTATTCAATGTTGCCTTATTTCTGGCGCATCGCGTGAACCGCGCTGTACTCACGTATCGACAGTCCATAGCATGTCACTTATCGTAGCCACAGAGCCATAAGACTGAAGTCAGACCGAGATCGTGAGCCTTGCTGCGGAGGAGTCTATCCTGATGCCGATCGAATGACAAGTTCGCTTGTTGGCCTTGGCATTGGTCCCCGCCGAACGCTCACATAGCTTCATGTGTACGTCTAGTCTGGTCTGTCTCGAACGTACCATACATGAGGACTTTACGCCTGCTATGTGCGCTACAAGCAATGCATGAAGGCGAAGCCCTTGTGACGTGAGTCGTGAAAAGTATGCAAGAAGAAGTTGCACATCATCTGAGACAATGCGTGCCGCAATATATTGATGAGGTGATGTTGAATCCCTGCGCCGTCTAGTGCGGCTGGGGACACCGATGAGCTTTCGCAGTTCATATCGATCGAACCATCACGCGACACACGCCAAGAGCTCCAGAGCAGCCATTGTACCGATGGGTAATTCTTGTCTCTGGGTAGGTCGAGCGTCAGTATATACACGGTACAGGACGTATGTACGGTACAGTAGGTAGTTACAGTGGGTTGAATGCTTGTACCAGGCCACGAAGGGGATTAAAGTGGAAGTGCAATTTAACACCGGTCGACAAAGGCGAATATTTGGGCGCGAGTCATGCACCGCCATGTTTTCCTGGCGCACACTGTTTGCTCAGCCCTACCAGACCTTTTGGCACTACAACAACACAGGATATTCCAGACACAATCCTTGGATGGGAAGGGTTGAGACTTGAGCGCCGACTGAAATACTTGCGACAATGCTTGCGTGGAGCTAAGGATGACGAGTGTATTGAAGACAACAGATTATCGCGTCTGCATCTCTGGTGCACTCAGGCGCTGCGCCCACCAAGGAACACGTCACAGGCTGTACGCCCGCAGCCCACCGCGCTCTTTTCCTTCATTGCTCTTGCAGTAGATCCTCCTGTGCATTCTTCTCCCTTCACTAATCATCGATATGCACGTCTTGCTTTCAAAGTAGAGAATGCCCATCCAATTTGCTAGCGCTCCAGAGGCACTGCTCGGCCGCAACGACAGCAAAAACGCTGCAACGACTTGTAAGGGCATTACGAGTTCAGGCAGACCGTGCAGAAGAGCATTGGCAGTAGCTAGGGCCACGACTTTCCAAAATCATGCCGGCAACGGAGTCTGGCTTTACTGTTGGCAGCACAAGGATCAAGCAGGAGCTGAAGTGGGAGAGGAGTATGAGGAGGACGTTGCGAAAGGCTCCAGAGGGAGGCGCTCGACAGAGTTGGAGCCGTTGCAGGAACGGACGAGTCTCGACACTTTGGTGCAGCGACTAGGAATACACGATACACCGCAGGAAGAGAGTCAGCAACGAAGAGCGAGGAAAGATGCAGGTCGGCTGAGACCAGCGCGGGAAGACCGCCACTCGCGACAAGTATATACTCAAGATGAAGCCATAGTTTACAACGCACCTCAGGTTGGACAAACGAGACCAAAGCCACGGCCTCGCCCAAAACAGCAACCCAGCTTTTGGCAATCTTTGTGCTGTATTGTAGATAATGATGACTATCTAGAGGTTGTTCGACATCGAAAGAGAACGGAGCAAAACATGCCATTGCAGAGCGTTGTCGATGTACAGCCTACACCAAGGCCAGCCATGATTCAATCACCTTCTTCTCTTCCTTCCCGAACCAATCCTACTCCGGGCGGTGATGGCCGGAGATCGTCCAGACCGAACACCTCTCGAAGATATTCATCGCGCACAGAGCAGCTATTTTCCATTATACCCGCAAACCTTCCCCCGCAGACAGCGTCATCACTCCTCGCCGAGCTCGTCAAACCGATCAGTCCAAACGACGAGGAGGGCTACATCTACATCTTCTGGCTGACGCCGCAATCTAAACAAGTTCCCACAACATCCACAGCACGATCCCTCCTAGCACCACCTGTCTCGTTAGAGCGACCTCGCTCACACCACCGCCGCATCAGCGATGTCATGACAGAATATTCCTTCAGCGGCTCGGCGGAAGAGACCGCCGGCGAAGACGTCGTGATGCTGAAAATCGGCCGCGCCAACAACGTCACCCGCCGGATGCACGAATGGCAGCGACAATGCGGCTACGAACTCAACCTCGTACGCTGGTATCCGTACATTCCTACCTCCTCGCCTTCACCACAGCCTTCACCCGAGCGACACGGGCAATCACAGCCACAGCATAATCGACGGCAGAGCGGTCTAGTGAGGAAGGTCCCGTTTGTCAAACGTGTGGAGCGACTGGTACATCTCGAACTCGCGCAGAAACAGGCCAAAAGTCAGTGTGAGGCGTGTGGACGGGAACATCGAGAGTGGTTCGAGGTGAAGGCGAGTCAGAAGGCCGTGAAGGATGTTGATGATTGCGTCAGGAGATGGGTGGAATGGGCGGAACGGAAGAGGGATGCAGAGCTCGGGGGCACAAAGTAGGATTGTTTGGAACTTGCGAGTCTGGATGTTGGTATAACGAGAGCTGGGCGCAACACCTTTTTACGAGATTGTGATGTATGGATGTGATGGGGCGAAGTTTTCGGATGACATGATGAACGACATACCTAGACGCATCCTTAGGAGAGAGTGTCACATCACAGCGGCACATATGAGCATACGCCGAATGAAAGCAATCGGTGCTCATACCTCAACCTTGAGAGTATGATTGATAGGGTAGCTCTGATCGATGCGTTGTATGTACCAATTCCGCATAGCTGCGGCACTGCCTCTCGTTTTCCACGACGGCTTGCACTCTGGCAGTCTATGCTGGATCACTCGAGGAGTGACAATCTCGCGTGTCTCTGCTTGCACCAATGAAACGTCAGCCATGCAGTCCGCGCCATGTTCTGGTCGCCATGGAAAATGGTTATGTTCTGCATCCCTGGTCAGCCTCGAAAGACGAAGGTGAAGTTACCATTACCGACGATGACTTTTGCGCCACGCATACATGAGCTACAGTCTCGTCATGTATGATCACACGAAGTGCATGTATAACATGTTTTCAATGCGAGAACATTTGACACCCATTGAAACTACAGTGTAATCGTTCAGAGCCTTGAACGAAAATGCCCGGCGGGTTTCTTATTCATGAATATCCTGCGATGTTTACACAACTTAAATGCACAATTTCACTGTCATGGCAATGTTTCTCTTACCAGGTCCGCCTATGTCCTCCGATTATTACTCCCTCGTGACCGTGGTTTCTTGATTGGGACGAATCATAATGCTCCTGTGGCATGGTTGGGGGCTGAGAACAGCAGGACAACCATTGATGGGCATCAGCCACTCTGATATAATTGTGACACGGAGCGGCCTCCGCCGTTTTGAGGATCCGGTGCACTGCCTCCCAAATTTTGAAGTCGTGACTGAAAATACAGAATGTAATACAGCACGGCAATTTTGTAAGGGAAAATCGACAGATTTCTCGAGCGCGAAGGTCGACACGAAAGCTCGACCATTTCTATCTTTTTGGGTCGCGCACCAATCATAAGCGGCGTAGAAGGCGTGGGGTCTTGAAGATTCGCTGAACGCACCTGACGGCCAAAGAAGGCAGTACGTTGGTGGACTCTTGATTTCGGTGAGACTAAAGGTAGGAGAATTCGGTAGGAGAATTTCTATGAATCTTGCACTGCCTCTAGCAATAGAATATCCGTGTTGATGACAGCGCTTGATGCAAAATCTCGACGACATGATTTGTCTCTGTCCCCACACTAATCATATATTGCGAATTGACTGTGTAGCTAGGCACGAGAGACGCAAGACTTGTAGGAATACGAGGGTGCGAAGGAGAAGCCAAGGTGCGGCCTCTCGAGGTCTAACAACAGATTCGCCTTGAGATCACAGCATGATGCACTGCCTCTTAGCAAATGGATCTACACAAGATTCGAGAAGCTCGACGATATCCTTTATTCTTGTAAGTGCGCAACCTATCATGTCGCGAATCACCAGTGAGGCTGGGCACTAGAGATGCACAACGACAGATTCGTCATAGGGTTGCAGCATGCTGCACTGCCTCATCCGCCAAGCGGTTTGACGCAACACCGAGATCTCGACGATATTCTGTGTTTCTACCATTGCACCAATTATCTACCGCGAATCGCTCTGTAGCCGCGCACTAGAGATTACTTGCATGAACATCAGTCTGCATAGGCGAAAGCCAAGCTGCCGCCTCTCGATGTTCATTCAGCACTGCCTCCCAAGGTATGAGAGGCGACCCAACTACGAAATCTCGACGATATCATGTGTTTCTGCATGTGAACCAATCATCAATCATGAATAGCGAAGGCCGAATGCAATCGAGGCACGCCACAAGGCAAAGGCTGTCGGGCAACAACGAAGCATGGAGAACTTTGCGGCCCCGGGCGTGTCCACTGCCAAACACACACCAATATTCGCGGAGAGTAAATGTCAAGATGAAAACGGACGTCTGTTGGAATCAAGATGTTACAATGTGGATTGTACTATATCCGAGTCGCCGCCGGTGTTAGTGATACATGATCTCAAGGAAATATTCTGTGCTTTGCTTTGCCCTGTGCAATAGCCAGAGGCCGTGAATATATATACAGTTTCCAGCTGTCGAAGGCACGACGTTGGCGGAGATTGGATCGCTGCGATAGTGAAGGAAGGGCGGTTCAGCTCACAACTTGAGAAACTTTAAGAGTACTGCACTGCCTCCCGAGCTGGCACTACGTCAATGGCCGTCCGAATCTCGACGATATTTTGTGTTTCTGCCCCTGCACCAATCATATATCGCGTATGAACTATGTAACAGGGCACTACCGATGCAATGCTTGCAGGAATTCCAGGGTGGAGCCGAAGCCAAGGTGCGGCCTCTCGAGGTCTAACAACAGATTCGCCTTGAGATCACAGCACGATGCACTGCCTCTTGACTATTCGGGAATTTACACAAAATTCGAGAAGCTCGACGATATCCTGTGTTCTTGCAAGTGCACCAATCATATATCGTGAGTCGACCACGTAGCTGGATACTTGCGACGTAAGACATGCAGAAATCCGATTCCCAGGGTGGGTGCAAGCGAAGCCAAGGTGTGGCCTCTCGAACTCCAACCACAGATTCGGCATGATGTCGCAGCATGCTGCACTGCCTCTTGCATTCGGGGAGAAGATCCCGTGTCTAGTGCAGTCACGACGATATTTCGTGATTCTCCCCGTGCATCAAGCGAGAACCGCAATATTGGGAGCTTTCTGTGCCCTTCAAGCTACAGAAAACGTTTGGAAGGCCGCCTTCATAAAGTACGAGAGGCTCGAGCTTGTCATGATTCTCCTGATTCTTCGCTCTGTCGAAGTACGGCCTTGGGCTTGTGCGAAATACAGCGATTTACAACAATAATGTAATATTGGGAGCCGTCGTCGTGTGAACGGCAATATCTTCTGTGTCGCGGTCTCCGTGAAACGGCGGGATCTGGCGGCGATGATCTCCGGCGATGCGTCTTCTGGACTGATCGCTTCGCTGCCTCTTTCTGTCGATGGCGGCCTATTGTCATGCCGTTCAAACGTCTTGAGTGGAGAAAGCGCGTGGGCTCTCCCGTTCTTTGAGTAGTCTTTAGGTTTGACGTTCTCTGAGTGAGCCTTGCCTTTCCAGATGCAGATATTAGGTATTTTGAAACCCCTCCAAGAGGTCCGGTGCCTGTTAGTGGAGAGCCGAGAAAACCCAGTAACCAAATCTCGAAAAGTCCCCCTCCCAAGCCCACTACAACTCCTCCCTAGGTCTATCCAAACACTGCGCCAGATCAACCCCATAGCCCCCCGGCAGCCACGTCGGCCTCCTCATAATCGCCAACGCACTAGGACTCTGAAAGCCCACCCGCGGCTCGGAGCACTGCATGAGAATGCCCCAAAATCGCTCGACCGTGAATCCAAAGACCGGATCATTCACCGAGTCATGCTGGGCGCTATGCCAGACCCCACCGACATACTCCGGAGCATGCATAGCATTCCCTGGATCCGTCAGGTTCTGGATGAGTTGCTCATAGATGCCTTTTCCGTTCGCGCGGAGCCGCGGGCCGGAGACGATGAATTGGCCGCGGAAGGTCCAGACGAGATTTCGACATTGTCTGGTCGGGTTCGACAGGCTGAAGAGGGTGGAGATGACGTTTGGATCGTCGGTCCAGGAGCCGCAGTGCGCGCAATTGGCGCACATGCGCCCTTCATAGGAGAGGTGCAAAAAGCCCGTTTCGGGGACGAAGAATTTCTCGATCCAGGGGACGACTTCGGAGAAGCCGTCGAGCTCAGCTTGGGCGAAGAGGGTGTGGTGCGCGAGGTTGTCCCAGTTCTGTAGGGTGTGGCGGAGGTAGGCGTCGGCTTCGCGACCGACGTTCTCGAGGGCGTGGCAGGAGACGTTCACGTTGCTGGTCAGGTGGGTGAGGAGGTCTCGTTCGAAATCGGCGGTGTCGGTGTTTTTGTTGTAGATAAGTACGCGGCGGGTTGGTAATGTGCGGATGCTCTCTGCGGCGAGGAGAGTATCTAGTGTTCGGGCGACTTCAGCTGCGGGCTCGGCGTAGCGGGAAATGACGATATCCAAGTCGGAGGCTGGGAAGGGTGCTGGGTCTAAAGGGAGATTTGTGTATTCCAACGGAATGGGAGCGGCAACCAAAGGTTGGAGCAGAGCGTATATCCATGCTCCTCCGACCAAGATCAGAAACGCCAGTGTGCATGCACCTGTTGTCACTCCTTGGCCGCGGAAGACTTGGTTGATGGTTTTGGCTAGCCCGTGAAGTCCCTGTTTGGTCTCTTCCCAGGTCAAGAATGCCAACGCCGCCACGATATATCCAAGGTATTGCCAGTATGATATGTTGAGTGGTTGAGTGATTGACAAAGAGTCCGACACAATGACGAACCCTGCGACGGCGAGACGAAGCAGAGCTCCTTCGAAACGTGGGCTATAATCTTCGTCTTCAAACGATGACTCCTGTCGATTCTCCAGGTCCTGAAAGGAGGAAGCCAGAGCAAAGAGGGTGCCTGTGACCACAACGCCGCTCACGGCCGTGATTATGGCTATCGTCGAGACGGGAGATCTGTCAGGATGGATGCGTTCCGGCTCCAGATAGAAGGAGGTTACGACGGCCACCAGTGAAATCAACACCCAGTATTTCGGCAAAGCCGGGTACCTTTCCTCTGCAGGTTTGATAAATGGCCTGCTAAGGTTGACCATCCAGTGCAATGCCAGCTGCGCCAAGCCAGTGAATGCGAAAACTTCCATTGCCATCAACCATGGTACGAACCTCAACCGGAAGTTGCATACACATATGAAGTAGAGGCCCGCCGCGAAGATGAGATATCTAGCGACATCGCTCGCCTTTAATTTCCATTCCAAGAGTTTTCCAAAGAGGTCAGCCAGTCGCCAATCCAAGGTGAAGATCAGGATCACATTCGACAAGTCGTTGGCATGTGTAAGCGTCTTGTATGCCACGATCAGAATCGGCGCCATAAGAATGCTGAGGAGCAGGGATGAGATGTCGATGGACGGCCATGTCTTGCTAGGTTCCAGAGGTAGGTAGATGGGCGAATTATACCAATTCACCGCGTAGAGGATGAGTGTGATGATTGATGCCACGACGAGATGTGCGAGCAGAAGGTGCCTAGGAAAAGGAAGCTCTCCGGTCCCTTGCACTAACAGCGATGTGCTGACAACGCTCGCCGTAATCCAAGATGCCCAGACCAAGCGCGTGTCAAGATACTGGCGGAGGAGATCCATCTTACTTTCACCAGAATAAATGACCGCATCAACCACAGGGTCGTCTTGGTAATGTTTCCGGGATCAATGCGCGTTCGCGCGGTGATCTCAAAGGAGACGTGGATTGTACATTGCGATCCATCAATCACGAGAATCTTACGCCGTTTTCCATTCGTTGGAAGCCTGAAGCCGTGCGCGATCTGCATGGCAGCAACCTTAACGGAAAGGGGCTGCTTATTTGCGGCGCAGCAACGAGAAGGACATTTCTTAATGATTTCGCTTTATTTTTGTAGCAAGCTGTGCGATCCTAACACCAGACAGTCCATGGGAGATCGAGGCAAAAGTATTGAGTCCCGTACAGGGTCCTAAAATGATAGAAGACGACATGGCGCCATCCCGCACCAGTAGCCGCGACCGCGCCTGTCCGCACGCCTCTAGATTTCACCTGCAGTGCAAGAGAGCAACAAACGCCACCGTGACAATCGAAACTTGCAATCTACAATACATACGCGATTGAATCCGGGAACGATGCACGATTTTGCGTTGGAAGAGACTGCGATAGCATAACAAACACAAGGGTATACCATTCTCTGTGGCAGCGTAGAGGATAATTGTCGCGTTTCAAACAGGGTCCTGTCTCATGGCCGCTATGCGATCAAGTGCTGGAATGATGACTGTATGCACTGATCAGCATACGATTCTTGTGATGCCCACCGGCGCTTCCGGAGACGGTCAGCAGCAGCAGCAGCACTGATACCGACGTGTCAGGTCTCATGATTGGAGGGGAGATTTCCGTGACTTTTGATCTCGACTGTACCCAAACCCTAGTGATATAACCCAAACCCTAAGTCGTCATCGCCCGCGAGTTGACATGGCCAGCATCGGTCAACATTCACACCCATTCACTCAAGTGCGCATGGGACTCCCAAACTAGAATGATCCAACATGCTCAGATATATGTGCTGATATGGCACAGTCATTGTAGTACCTGGAAGCTGTCTCCTATTCTGAACACAGAGAACACGTGCTTACCTTTGGGTCGGTCATGGATGGATGGGAAGTAGACTGCATGCCCAGGTGGTGTTCAGAGCTACACAGACGTCACACCCTTGCCGACCTTCCGAGACATGCACAGCATCGTCGAAACATCCAGCGTGGATATAGAAGCACCCGGCGATCCCATGCGGAGTATTAGCCATTTGCAGAGGTCGAACCAAAGAAACAAGCTTTTGATCAAGCAAACGCCCCCGAAGCAAACAAGCCTTCCGAGATCCATCTGCATGATCGGAGATACCCAGTTGAATACAATGTTTCAGGAACATCCATGCAGAAAGAGCGTCCCGGTGATGATAACACATCACACGGAGACCGCACCTCATTCGCAACAAGTCCCAACCTCAGCCCCGACGCTTCTTTAGTTTCGAGCGTACTGTGTAGATAGTATAGTGCCCTTACAGCCATGAAACCACACACGCAGCCGACAAGCATGCACGTGGGGTCGGAATTTCCGTAGCGGTTTGATCGACAACACGCCCGCCCGGACGGGGATCTCCCGAAAAGGGCAAATCTTCTATTTCGACCAATCGTGCCTGTGGGAGAACGATGCGCTGCTACGCTTCTTCATAGGTCATGGTGTTATACCCTGCGACCTCTTTTGGGCTGAACGAGACCGTCTTGCGCTGGTCTTCCGCCTCGCCGCGCGTCATCTCTTCCGTTCCATCGCTGTCGCCGTTACTATGACGACTTCGAAGTTTCGCGGACCCACGTTGATCGATGCTGATGGCGCGGACGTCAGATGGCGCTGACCTTACGGCGATCCTGGCGGCGTCGCCGTGATAGGATGGGTCAGCGATGTTAGAGTTACCTTCTGACGATCCCACGGGGTTGGCCGTGAGAGTACGCGATGGGATCTTTTATATATAGAGGTTGTGAATGTCCCTCCTGGTCAATGTGTAAGGACCACCACTCAAGCACTTCTACAACCATCTAGGCTCTAAGCAAGACTATTCACAATGGCCTTCACCTCTCTCATCGCGGCCTCGACCCTGTTCGCCGCCGCTGTCGTCGCTGATTCGCCCTCGTGCTCTTCAAACTCGCCTGTCTCCTGCTCTAGCAACAACATCCAGAGCACCTGCTGCACCGAGACGCAAGGCCAAGTCGTTTCAGTCCAGCTGTGGGACACCAACCCTGCCACCGGCCCTGCGGACCACTGGACCATCCACGGCCTCTGGCCAGGTACGTCTCCTCACGAAAACATCAAAACTATATGCCTTCCGCGAGGATAGAATCCCTGACGTTCGGTACTTCAACAAAATAGATGCCTGTGATGGCTCATACTCGCAATTCTGCGACTCCAGCCGCCAGACCAACAACATTGCCTGCATCATCTCCCAGTCCGGCGACAACGACCTTCTCAACGACATGAACACCTACTGGCTGGACCAGAAGGGAGACAACGAGAACTTCTGGGACCACGAATGGAACAAGCACGGTAAGAAAAGCCCTTGCTCCGTCCACCAGCGACCAGGCCGCCGAACGCGAGAGGCAAGATCATGACTGACGCTCCATCTCTCTCTCCAGGAACTTGCTACTCCACTCTCAACCCCTCCTGCTTCCCCAACTACTCCCAACAAGAAGACGTTGTGGCCTTCTTCCGCCAAGCCGTGAACCAATTCAAGTCGATCGACACCTACAGCGTACGTCTACGACCTTCCCTCTCCCCTGCATTCCTCCTCCCCTGCTAACCTGTCGCAAACCAAACAGATCCTCTCCTCCGCCGGCATAACCCCCTCCAGCAGCCAAACCTACTCCCAATCCGACATCATCAGCGCGCTCTCGTCCGCGCGGGACGGCTACGCCCCGGTGCTGTCCTGCTCCAAGGGCGCCCTCTACCAGGTCGCCTATACCTTCAACGTCCAGGGCAGCGTGGCCGACGGGCAGTTCTTCCCCGCGGACCCCAACGGCGAGAATGGGAACTGCCCGGATCAGATTCGTTATTTGCCGAAGCAGCTTGGGACGGAACCCCAGGCTACTAGCGGATACTGTTAGATGGTGTTGCTGTTCTTGATGGTGGTGGTGGGCTTGTGAGGAGGGAGTGTGAGTGGATGAGGCGGTCTTTGTTTGATATTAGAGGATGTGGATGCTGTTATCATGGATAGAGGATATACGACTACGCTATGCAGAGATCATAAGGGGGGAATTTCCCCGTTTTCAAACCAGCCTGCACAAACAAAACGCTTCCCCTGCCGACCTTTTCTTGCGACTTACCAGACACATACATGTTTCCCAGAGAGCAGTGAGGGACAAGGACATCGTTGCATGTATAGCCCCATGCAACACCCAGGAGAAACGAAAATTCATCATCGGAAGAGGAGCAGAGGAAAGAAGTGATCACTTGATATCGCAATATCTCGCTAAAACCAACCGGCCAAACGTTAAAGCACAACACCACCTCCCAGGTTTGAGGACAACAATGAATAAAGACAACCAATTCCAAACTCTCGCGGTTGTATCTGTGATTTCCCCCCCGAAACACCCTCCTCGGAGGAAGAAGGAAAGAGGGTGGCAAAAAGTAATTTGCTTTCCTCTCATTCCCTCACTCCCTGCCCGCCTGTATGTAAATAAAAAAGTTTTCCCCATCATGTCAAATCCCATTGGTCGTCGTCGTATTTCCCTTTTCACTCTCTTTGTGTCGTTGATCATCGTCGCCTTGCGAGGGAAGTAAAGAAAGATGTATGTTTCCTCCTTCCTTCCTTCTCCTGCTGCCAAAAAACACCCCAGAATACGAAAATTCCGCTCTCCCCATTTGGAGAGAGCGCAGAAGAAATAAGATACGAAAAAAGCGCACCGGACCGGTGCGCAAAAATATCCCCACAACTCTCGTCGAAGAGAGAGAGAGGAAGAAGGACGCGTTCGCAATAATGATCCAAAAGGCAGAACGCGCCCTGTTTTGGTTGGTTGGGTAGGTTGGTGCTCCTGCCCAGCTCTCTCTTCTCTCCGACTTCAGAAAAATAAAACATTAGTGCGGTGATCGCCCTCCTCCTCCACCTCTTTGACGGAATAGTTTCGTCGTTCGTCGTTCCGTCGTTCATCGTCTCGCTTCGTTATTAGTAATGATTAACCGCTTTCCTTCCCTGCTCTTCGTCCATCCCACATGTCTTGTATATTGCCTGTCTCTCCCTCTATTCTCCCCTCGGTTTGTCTCTATCGAGAATCTCAGCAGGACATGTCAGCCAAGGCGTTCAACGCATGGTGACTGTGATGGACATGTCCCAGGGCCGAGGCGGCGGCGGCGGAGGCGTTGAATTTCGAGAGTTCCTGGAGGGCGTCTTCGTCGTCCATGAGGGAGAGGCCGATGCCGCTGTCGTCGATGTCGGCTTCTGGTTGTTGCTGTTGCGGTTGTTGTTTGGTGAGGATGGGTTGGGAGGCGAAGTGGAGGGTGGGGAATTGCTGCTGCTGCTGCTGTTGGGATTGTTGTTGTTGTTGTTGTTGGAGGGCAGCTTGGAATTGTTGTTGTTGTTGGTGGACGAAGTCGTGGTTTGCGTTTTGCTGCTGCTGTCGTTGCTGCTGCTGCTGTTGTAAGCGCGATGCTTGCTGCATTTGTTGTTGCTGTTGCTGTTGCTGTTGAAGCTGATGTTGATTTTGTGACGGATACTGTTGAAGCTGCTGCTGCTGTGTTTGCTGTGTCGATGACGTCGTGTCGGTCGTGAACGGGTTTCTTGCGCTTTGGTCGTGATCGGCACTCCCCAAGCGGCTACCAGTGTTGCTGCGCGTGCCGTTGTTCCCAGCATCCAGGGCGGGAGATTGGAACGCGCTGATAACGTTACCACCGCCGTTGACTACCGCGTTTGGGGCGCCGCTTCCAGAGGGTTCCAGGAATCCACCCATCTCCGCCATCCAGAGGGCCATCTCGTCCACAAAGATCTTCAGCACCCACCAATGGCCGTACGATAGACCGCTCATGATGGTAATGTCACGCAGTGCAGCGGTGCCCACTGCCGAGATGCAATGTAAAACCGTCCTCGCCGAGGCGTTGGGGAACCGGCCAGGAAGCGACATGAGGAAAGTGGACCATCGATCGAGGACGTTTTCGGTAGAGACCTGGGATGAGCCAGTCCGAGTTTGTGTGTTCTGAGTAGGGAGGAATGATCCGAAGACGTTCGTATCCTGGTCGAAGCTGTAAAGAGAGGCGTCGTCTTGCAAGGCTGGTGCTTGAAGGGGCTCGAGCAGGTTGCGCATCTCAGTGGTCATGATGCGGTGAACTTCTTCATAGCCGCAGTCAGGTAGCTCTGCTTCCATGACACGCTTGGGGTTGACCATGGTGGCCCACTCGTGCCACATTTGCTCGCGGTTTTGGTCGATCGTGAGCAAGTTGGCAGCGGCGTGCGCGGATTGATTGACCCTGATCAAACGGTAAAGAAGGCCAGCAAAAACCGTGGCGGGCTTGACCTTCGCCTCAATGACGTGTGTCGGGTGTGTCGCGAAGGTTTTGGCGATGTGGTCGTGCAAGCTGGCAGAGATGTTGGAGAGAGTGTTGATGACGCGTACAGGGGCGGCTTGTAAGGTCAATCGGCTGACGAAACGAATCATGGTGCGGTACATGACCAGATCGCACTGCTCGATCCATGGGGCAACATTGGGATGCGTGAAAAGCTTTTGAACCGGGACCGTCAAGGTGCCATGGAAAGACATGTACAAGCGGAAGAACTGTTTCTCCTTGCAGAATCTGATGCTGTCGATGAGAGATATGCAGTGAGTACGGTAGAGTGCGGAAAGAGCTTCGGCTGTGTCGATGTCGGTCCGAGGAGGAAGATATGGTTGAATAGATGGCAGGTCGACTGGGTCGTTCCCTTCGAAGGCAGGCATATTACTGGAGGGGAATCGCAGTGTACGTGAATATGTCGATGCCTCTGCAGTACCAGCCTGCATGCCGCGAGATTGCGGGTAAACGAAAGTTTTACTCTGCGAAGCCGGTCCGCGAGGAGTGGACGGAAAGAGTCCGGTGGTATCGAAGGAGGTATCGACTGCAGAAAACCCAGCATCTGCTTGTAACCGCGGAATGTTGTTGAAGTCGAGCTGATTGCTGTGGTTTGACATTGCGCTTTGTCGTCCGTCCATCGATTGGCCTAGATTTTGCCACGAAGATTGCAATGCCGTGATTTGCTCCTCACCCAATGCTAAATCAACATAATGGTATTTACTTTCACCACGGACACCCAATCGACGCGTTTGTATGCCTGGAAAGATGACGCGCACCAGCTTGCCGAATGATGCTGGGTTCAATGGGACAACGCGTTCGGTACCACATCGGTTCGCGTACTGGGAGTAGACGCGATTCCGAGGCACTGAAGTCTTTGCTGGCTTGCAGACGGCGCGGAGCCTACGATATGGTTAGTCGATGTGAAATATGTCTCCAACCTGCCCAATGATGCTTACCATAACATGGCAAAGAGCTGCTTCGTCTTCTCTGCCATTGGCGTTCGCTCCTTCTGAATGACCTCCTGTGCGACGTCCTTCAATGGACGTCCTTCGTTGCGGGAGAGCATCTCGCGCAATTCCTTGTCATTAGTCGCGGTGACGGCGGAGCCCTTTTTGCGCTTCTCCTCATGCAGATCCATGGCCATTGGGATCGGAGCCGAGCCCATGCGCATGTGAACGAATGCCATGTCTTGCTGTGACAGATCCGCCTGGCTGAGATCCTGCTGGAGAAATGATCCATCGTATGCCGACTGCTGCATCTGCAGCGGGTGTGGATGAGGCTGCGCGTGTGCCAGTGCCATTCTCTGACCCATGTTTTGCATGGGAGCCTGACTGTATTGCATCATGTGTGGAGCAGGCGCGATGCTGGCCTGGTACTGTAGTAGTGCAGCCTCGGGCCCTTGTGTTGTGAATGGCAGCTGGACGGGCTTGCTGTCTTGCGACAGCGACTGCAGCAGCGAGTCATCCTGCTGTGTAGTGACGCTGGTGGTCGAAGCCCTCGAGTCGGGTCGCTGACTGTGGTGAGCCGACATGCTGAGCATCAGATTAATTCCGCGATGGCGCGTAGCGTCGGACTGTGTCCTTGGTGTACTGGACTTTCCCGGCTGAAGCCTGTCAGCTGCCATGCGATGACGCGCACCTCAGATGGTATAGACGCCAATATGAGACATACGAGTGAGACTTGGTCTACCTATGAACCGCGGTGGTATATATTGAACGAGCATGCAGGAGTTCCCGGTGGTGATTGCTGATCGAATGCGCTCGAATGACGATGTCCAAGCGGTGATGGGTGGGAAAGGTGAGCCCGGGGCGCGATATGAGATTCGTATGACAGGCGCAGGATCCGAGTCGAACACTTCACGTCGAAGCGGACGTCGAGCGGTGATGTCGAAGTGGTGGAGAGGCGCCGGTGTGCTTATAGAGTGAGTGGTTTGCGGCGTGTTTACATTCGACGTCGAGCATAACAAAACTCAGCGGGCCGGGGGCAACGAGACTTGGCGGGCGGTTTTGCAGCAGCAGCTGTGACGGTGGGCGGACGGATGTCATTCTACTGCTCACGGGCTTTCTCCACGCGCGTGCAATCGTGTGGAGAGCAGGCAAAGAGACGCACCGTTTCATCACCTAATAATCCTCAACAGTCCTCCTACGGACAGAGGCTGCCCATGATTGCCATACAATGGTGAACATGACGAAGGAGTCTCCACATGGTTGTTTCCCGTCGACCAAGGAATTGTTCAGTACTGTGTATACAACTCCCATGCATCGCCGGCAACGTCCACGATCCTTTCGCAATATACTAATCTGGCGGTTTATGTCATGCTGCCCTCTCTGCAGGACGAACCTCTGGTTCTCCAACCCGCCGCTCCCATTCATGGAGGATCCTCGATGCTTGCTCAAATTACTGGGCTCGACTCTGGTGCAGTGTCCTGTCCTGTCCGTCCGTCCTGCTGCAGCGCGTGCGATGCTCACCGACTGATGACATGTAATTTACCACGCGACGCGTACATGCACGACAATTTTCTTCCAGTCCGGCTCATCAAAATGCACAACGTCTCCAGCGTCGGTCACGGACGGAGGTTTGATTACTTCTCGATGAATGCAGTTCTCGCGATGTACACCTCGATGCGAATAAATTTGACTGCCTGTGCTTTCAGTCGATCGAAGTGTCCGCCAATCGGTCGTGCTCTAGCTAGCGAGTTGGCAATGAAAAGCCCACAAATAATGTACTGTACCGTATGATGAATCTGTGCTTCGTTTGTGTGAGTGAGTCATCCAGGAATCTATTGGATGTTCACCATTCCGCTCATGTATGTATATCTGCAAGACCTGAAGCTGATACGCAGGTAGCAGGGAGTTTTAGAAATGGATCTTTGTTTTCTGAGTGTGAGGAGAACAGCCCGGAGCGCGATGCAGGCCACGCCCACGATGGACTTGGGCGCAATCATGATCGCAGATGGAAATCATACAATGCATCTCATCATCTCCCATGACGGGTCCGAATCGTCTGTCATACAGGAAACGTCGGCAGAAGAATGGATGTCGATTCATGGCGCCCCTCTAACGTGCCATTTCGCAACGGCATGCATATGTATTATTATTATTTATTATTATTTATCCTCGATGATACTGTATGACGGTGATGAGAGAGGGAGAGAGAAGCACGCGTGAGCGAGCGGGTAGAGCCGTCGTCGCGCCAGATCGACCACTGCACGGTTCTCGCCCACCAGCTGCAGTTCGCCATACATTTCATCATTGCCCAGGTGCCCGCCCAGAGACGTTCGCTGTGAAAATGAGCCGCGGATCTTCCGAATGGCGCCGACGATGATGATTAATCAGGCGGTCTAGTATTTTTAGTCTCCCAACATTTCGCACGTAACGACTCGCGCGCCAGCTTCTCACGGAGAATACAATCCGCACTATCATCCAACGCGACTGGAAAAATTCCCGAGTCGTGTGGTGGAGTGTAAAAGTCAACAGACACAGCAGGCAGCGGCGATGCCCCATTCATGCCACCAGTATCACGGTGGATAGAGGGATCTCATATGTATATTATCTTCGCGCTGGAGCGAGCGGAAGCCGACCCGGATTGGGCGCGTATCGTCATCCAGCCAGTAATAACTTGATGCCTGCCCACTTTGGTGTGTGGGCGCACACCCACCAAGCATTATATCATTATCATGTGCAAATGAAATTTGGGTGAGAGAGCTCTGGCGCAGCAGGAGCAGGAGCACCAGCACAGAACAGAACAGAACAGTACAGGCAAGCAACTTTCCAAGGTTCGTCGACTCCGCTGTCCCTGCTGCTTGCTGCTTGCTGCTGCTGCTGCTGGGTAGGCACAGTCCAGTCCAGTCCAGTACCGGTGCATCCATTCCCGGCCCCACCTTCATTGCGTCTTTTCGCACGCACAGAAACAATATGTACACACACACATACGAGAGAGAGTGAGAGAGGGAGAGAGAAAGGCAGAGGGAGAGGGAGAGGGAGGCTGGCTGCTGCTGCTGCTGCTGCTGTACCCTTGCTCAACTCTTCCGTCACTCGTCCCTCCTGCCCAGCTGTTCTCTCCACCACCCATTGTTCTTGTTCTGCCCAACACCTGCTTTTCCTCACTAGTTCCCTTTCTCGCGCCTATCTCTCTCCACCGCACACATACACCTTTTAGTCCCTTCCTCGCTCGTCATCATTTTTCGACTCCCACTCAATTCTTCTTTCTGTGTAGTATCGCCGTAGAAAATCAGGCTCAAGAGCTCCACTTCCTCTACCAACTCCATCTTCAGCAATCATGTCTGCCCAGGGAAACGCCTCGGGTTCCGTCCAGGAGCGGTGAGAATTCTCTTCAAGAGGCCTCCATTCCGGGAGCTGCCTAGCAAAAGACGGCGAAGAAAAGAGACCAGGAGAACTAATGATTGTTGACGATAGGGCCCAATACCACCTCTCTCAGCTCGACAAGTGAGTAGATCCTCCGACATGCGTCTGCTATGCGCTTCGAAACATGCGGAACGGCTGTGCTAACGATCAACTCACCCAGGGAGCTCTCCAAGTACCCTCAACTCAACCAGTTTGAGCAGCAGACCAGCGTCCCCAAGGTCTACGTCGTCCTCGGTCTCGCCGTCCTCTACTTCGCCCTCATCTTCTTCAACATCGCTGGTGAATTCCTCGTCAACGTTGCTGGATTCATCATCCCGGCCTTCTACTCTCTCGACGCTCTGTTCTCCACCACCAAGGCCGACGACACTCAATGGCTCACTGTATGTGACTACTCGGATTCTAGTTCATTCCATTCGATGACCGACATGACTGACATTGCCATGCCAATTTAGTACTGGGTTGTCTACGCTTTCCTGACCGTTCTTGAGTCCGCCGTCAACGCTGTCTACTGGTTCCCCTTCTACTACACCTTCAAGTTCATCCTTGTCCTGTGGATGTCTCTCCCCCAGACCAAGTAAGTCGATTTCCCAAGAAAGCTCCTCTATCTCTATTTGAGGCCCAATCGCTAACCGAGCCTCTTTTTCTAGCGGTGCCCAAGTCGTCTTCCACTCTCTCATCTCTCCTCTCTTCGCCCGCTTCTTCCAGCAGGATGCCTCTGCCAGCCTCCGCAACAAGGCCGAGAACCTCGCCAAGAGCCAGTAAATGGTGTCTACACCACCAACCAGGGGGAAAAGCCACAGAAGACACTCGACTCATGCCTTTAAAATGAAAAGATGATGACCGATGAGATAAACGATTCAGGACAAACCTTTTTTTGAACGGAACGAGATCACACGATCGAAAGGGAGATTGTTGGACCGCCACTTTTGGTGGGGATTCGCATTTTCCTCTGATATGACAATTTTTTCTTGTGTGTCTCTCTCTCACGATAATGATGCTCTACTTCAGAGCAGGGTATGAATGCGATGCAATCGGCTTGGTTGGATTAACACGATATGTGGAAGCTGGACACAAGGCACAGAACTAATTTCGTCTATAGATCCATAGGTCGCTGGATTAGATAGACGAAGCGCAGCTTGTGCGGGCTGAACATACATATCTGGAATTGACAACCATAGCCATAGCTAAGAAAGGGATATTTTCCCATTGTATCCGTGATTCACTAATACCTAGATTCGTCATCATCATCATCATTTTGCGCGAGAGCACCACCTTTGAAAAACCGACCCAATGCGACGCGGCGTGTCCGAAGAACCACAGTCACACATCATTATCCGTACAGCAGCTATCCAGCAGCGCGCGCCTCAAAATTGCCTTTGCAGTAGATGCACACCTCACCCACAAAAGGAAAACAGCCCACACATTCCTCCTCGCGCCGCTCAAGAGATGCAACCATCCATCTCCAAACAAACTACAGTTCAGTCCGGTCTTCTGACTTGTAAAGTAATCCCCGAGAAGATCTTCGACCACCTTTCACTGCTGCTGATGCCCTGCTCTGTACTTCCTCTGCCCTCTCTCGGGCTTTCTTTCCTTTCCGCTCCCACGGCACGCATGGAAAAGGACATTCAATCAATCAATCCCTCGTCCCACTTCGTACCGCTCTTCCTCTTCTTCTCCCAATACCGCCGCCGCTCCTCCTCCTCCTCCTCCCTTACCATTGATGCTCTGCTGTTGCCGATACTGCCATGATGTCAAAACAGCCTTCTTTCGTGTCGAAAACTCGATTCACATATGAATATCTCGTAGACCAGACAGGCAGACAGACAGAAAAGGGGGGAATGAATTGCGCCTCATCTACACGATGTACTGCAGGAGAACCCACCTACCCACCCACCCGTCCTACCGTGTTATCCGTGATGCGTAATGCGCAGAGTTGGCGAGTCTCTCGAGCTGCAAAATGCTACGTGGGGGATATCTCCCCTGCTATGCATATACATATATATATTATATGACAGACGATGGGTTTGGAATTCTCCTCGCTGTGATGGACTGCTGGATGGGTTGTCATCTTGTTGTTTCTACCTTTGACAATGGATCTCTCGTTTTGTGTGGTTGGTTGGTTGGAGAACGGGTGATAGGGTTGGTGTTGGTGTTGATGTTGGGGTTATTCCGTACTAGGCGATGTTTGAGATGACTTCAGACAGAGTATGTGTTGCGGGACAGCGATTACCTGGTTTGATTGGGGTTCATGAGGAGTGGTTAACATGGATGGTGGTATCACTTTGAGATCGCAGTCTTCATACGACAGTACTGGTGGAATTCTAGTTGTGGCTTGGGTAGCACAATATGACATGTTCTTCTGCAAGAACTCAAGCACCTTGTGATTTATGGATTGGTAGGATCCCGCTTTTCTCAATTGCTTCGGTCCCATCTCGATCGATCTCGATCGTTATGAACATTCATGTAACCATGGGAAAAACAAGACCAAATTTGCCAATGGGCCAAGACGTATGTAGTCTCAGATAAATCGCGACAATTCCAACACCCTCAGCCACCTCCTTTTCCCTAGCCAAGACGGTTCACGAACTCATCCACGTTCCCCAACTTCGCATCGCGCTGGTTGTCCCAACACAACCTCACCAGCGCCTTGAGATCCTCCCTGGCATACCCGCCCCTGGGACCCTCCTTCGCAATCAAAGCCGGGCCATCCTCGGCGAGGGCATAAAATCTCCCCGCGATCTCCAGATTCGCGTCCTGCTGCATCGCCGCCTTGAGGCTCTGTTGCAGCACGAGCACGTTCAGCTGCATGCGCGCACAGCCATGGTCGTCCATGGCGGAGATGCAGCCCACCAGACTCGTCAGGGCGCTGTTGGCCAGGATGTGCAGGTGGGCGGTCAGGAAGGCGTATTGCGTCGGGAGCAGGTGGGCGGTGATGACGGCGTCGTAGGTTCCCAGGGAGGTGGAGAGGTGCAGGATCGCGGGGTTGGGGTCGTTGTAGGGCTGCCCGAGGGCGTAGCTGGTGTCCATGGAGGCGTAGATGCCGTGGAGGAGGTGCAGGCGCAGGTCGATGTGCAGGGTGCGCAGGGTGGAGAGGCTGAGTTCAGTGAAGGACGTCACGACGCCGTCGAATTGCTTGGCGGTTTCGCTGTCTAACGGCAGGTAGGCGCCGTCGGGCGCGGAGCCCATGTTGAAGTTCTGCGTCCAGCGTCGCGTGTGGTGCGATTGGAGGTTGGAGGTGTCGATCGCGCGGGGGGAAATGTAGCGCAGCGATTGGCACTTGGTGGCAAGCCATTTCAGGCTGACTTGGAGGGTGCAGAGGGAGGAGAGGGTTTTGCGGTCGACGATGAGGTCGGCTTCGTCCAGGCGCCGGGTTTTGACGAGTTGGAGCAGCAAAGACGATTCTTTGTCAGCGAGGATGTTTCTGTAATCTGGGGTGGCGGCGCGGAGAACATCGACGACCACGGCGTTGATGGGATTCTCTTCTGATGATGTGATCTCTGCTGCAAGACGTAATTTGCCTTGATCTTCTGGCGCTAGCTGAGCACGTTGAAGAAGAGTCTTAGACCATTGATAGCACTTGTCGTAATAAGCACGCATTTGTGTGATGAGCAGCTGACTGAAGCTCTGATCATGTGGCAGTGCGTCGAGCATGACACAGAAGGCTTCGACGAGTTCATAGAATCGCGCTGTCCCGCTGAAGATTGGTTTTTGAGCGTAGAGATGCCATTGTGGGTCGGGCTGGAATGCGTCCATCTCGGTCATGCTTCGACTGCAAAGATCCAGGAGTGTCTCGTCGAGTTGCGGATAAAAGACATTCACAAGGAAGTCGTCCAGGAATGAGGTCAGGGTATTAGAGACCACGCCTGAGTTGGCGGGAACGACCTCTTTGAGACGCTTGAGGAAATCTAAAGACGGTCGCAACAGAATGCCCATGTTGAAGACGCTGGGCTCTACCAGCAGTTTGTGGCCTGTGGCAGACATGTCTGTGACAGCGCTACTTTCCTCCTTGACATGCAACTGGTTCGTACCCACGAGGCCAGGGACCGATGCCTTCAGGATGAACTCGAGGTCCTCTCGTTCTGTAGTCAGCTCTGCAGATTTGCTGTCAGTGTCCGACAGCTTGAAGATCTTGCGTGATCGATCACGTGGTTGAACCCGGAATATATTCGCGCTGGGGCCATTATCATGACGCGCTCGGTGACTGATATCGCCTTTTGTCGCCAGGTGATCGTGCAATAGAGACCGGATCTCGCTCTGTAGAAGCTTCCACAGTTCTCGAAAGCTTCGATTCAACGTAGCCGCGTCATCGTAGCCTTCCCTTCGGATGATCGCCGCAGTGACATCGTGAAGCACACGATGACCCTCGGCGATCGCTTCGTACTTGGCGAATAATGTGGAAAGCAGATCTTCCAGAGTTGCTTTCTTTTCATTGTCGGTCCCATCATGTACGCCGACCTTCTTCTGTTGGCTCCTACCAGCGGCTCGCATGATGGCTGGATGCCGTTGCTCGACCTCAACATGCGACCTTTCCACTACCTTGAACAGCTCTACCGGCAGACGATGCTCGATCGAGTTCACTGCGAACTCAAGCCTCGAGAGCTTGTTCAACGATTCCAAAATCAGCTGAATGTAGTAAAAAGTATCTGCCTCCGGATTCCGAGATGTGTCTTCTGCCATCGCTTTAGAGCCGTTGAAATTTTCCAAGAATATATGCATTGATTTCTCGCCGTCGCCAAGGCCTGGATTTGTGCTATCTCTTTTCATGTGAGCCTTCCATCGTTCCTCACAATAAGGACTTTTAAGGTATAAGTGGTTATGAAGCTCCTCAATCAGGATATCGGCAAGTGAATGCTCCTGGTTACTGAGGTAAACGCGGAGGTCACTCAGCGCACCAATCTCTTCCATCTCGGGCTTTCGAATGAGCTTCAATGCTTCAAGCAAGGTGTCCACAGCACCGATGAATCGTTTCTCGGAGATCTGAGCCTCCAACTTCTCAGGTACTTGCTGAAGCTGCTCGATGGTGCCCAGAACTTGTAACATCGTGTCATAGCCTTGGCTGGTCTGTGCGAATGCTCTGAGCTCAGGTTTCGCAGTGGACAAGCTGTTTTTTGCTTGTACCAAGCCTGCTCTGAGTGCACGCACTCGTAGTTGCGAGGCATGGATTGCTGCTTGGATTTTGTGAAAGGTACCGATACTGCTGTTGAAACCCTGATGGTGCTCGTTTACGATGACTTTCAGTGCATTCTTGAGCTGTTTATGCACTTCAAGAAATTGATCGTACTGGTCTGCTAGGCCGAGCGATGACGAGTCCATGAGCTGTAGCGCAACTTTCACTGGAATGCAATTATCCGAGGCCATGGAAGACCATTGTTGCTCGATAAATCGAAGCAGATCTGTTGAATGGTCAGCATTTCCTTCTCAGTCTCCACAAACCTAATCAGGCCTGATCCTAGCCCCCGGCAAGGAGCGACTCCAAATCATATCGCGAATTCGGCGGAACCCAGATGTCTTCTACAAGTTCGAAGCTCATGCCAAATTGGAAGAAGCGGCCGTGGAGGTGGTGCATGACTGGTTTGACGTATCTACCAGAGAGATTCTTTCTTACCTTCGACCTGCGCGCTCGCCGAGCCATATCTTGCATTCGATCTTGATCTGCTCCCGCTTTGATTTGAGCCCAAGTCCCTGCTCCTTCGCACTGCATGATTTCGCTCTGCTCTTCCACCACCTTGTCCCCGATCACCACCATGGGATACACCCAGACCATTATAGCCCTCGGGCCCTCGAGAACGACTTCGGCTGTCGGCGCTTGTGTCTCGACTCGAATTGTAATCGAAGCGCGTTCCTAGCATGTTTTGATTGCCATTGACGTGGTTGGTGCCATCGGGCTGCTGTCGCATCCATGACATCGTTCAGGAGATTTTCGAAATGAATGTGATCATAAATCAAATTTGTCGCATTGTTGAAATCGCTTCGTCGTCATATCGCATCATTGGTCCATATTCTCCTTAAGGCCAGGCAACTTCGCTCTCAAAGATAAAGACGTCGTCGGATGAAGTTGGCGCATTCAATTCAAGGTGGACATCATCCAGCCATCGAGCTTGAGGCCGCATTCTGCAAAGCGCAAGCGACAAACTTGCGGCTCTGCGGGAAGAACGGCCGGAGTGCATCACTGGCGCCCGCATTGCTCACTCTAGCCATGCGCCAAATTCCCTTGTTCTTGTGTTCAGTCGCGCGTTGCATCACGACAAACTCTTGAAAGCATCACCGCAGCCTCTCATCAATTCATCTACACCAGAACACGTCGCGCTTCGATATCGCAAAGAATGACTTCGCGATAGCTTCATTGCTCATCGTGTACCTACGACGCACAAACATCGAAAGCGCCATTTTCCTGCTTTAACTACTCCCGCTAATCCTCTCGTTGTCGACAAAATGGCTGCGGTCACAAACGGCCACAGCAATGGCATCAATGGAGCATCCGATCACTCCAAATATGAGCGCTTCTCACATGTCCCGGCTGCTATCGATATTCCCGTGAGAGGCGAGGAGGCTGATGAAGCCGTCAATTTGGATCTGGGAGAATTGTTGGATGAGACGGATGAGCTTTGCGATCTCCTCGAGAACGAGAATGCCGCGTGCAATTATTGGATCACAATCGCGCTGGCGTACGCCAAGCAGGACAAGGCAGGCATCGCAATCGATTTCTTGCAAAAGGCTTTGCAAGCGCATGCACGAGGACGACCCGAGGACCGATTGAGCATTCTAGCTTGTCTATGCTGGTTGAACCTCTGGATGTGTCGTCGAGCACCGCGTGTCAAGCCTGTAAACGCGACAGATGATTGCAAGACAAAGGATGTCTTCTTGCAGGCAGCAACGAGCGCACTTAACGAGGCCTCGAGGATTAATCCAGCATACCCTCCGCTTTATTTAGCACGAGGCACATTGCACCTTCTGCGTGCTTCACTTCAACCTTCAAAAGCGGGATCAACATCACAAGAGAACTCGGATCGAACGGAGACTCTCAAACAGGCTGCGAAGTGCTTTGACGATGCCTACCGCTTGTCAAATCACAAGAATGTCATGGCTATTGTTGGAAAGGCCAAAACACAGTTTTCGATGGGCAAGATTGCAGAAGCATACGTTCTCTACCAGCAGGTGTTGGAGCGTGCACCGGACATGATCGACCCCGATCCCCGAATTGGTATCGGATGTTGCTTATGGCAGCTCGGCTTCAAGGAAAATGCAAGAGACGCTTGGGAACGGGCACTCGCGCTGAATGGTTCCTCTAAAATCGCCAACATACTACTCGGTCTCTACCACCTCGATGAGACGAGTCAGTACAGTTCGAAGGACCCGAAATTCGCTTCGGCTTATGGCAAGGCGATGACAACATACATTCAGACAGCTTTCAAGCTGGACGACATGTATGCGATCACATGTTCGACGTTTGGTGGGTACTTCGTCGGCCGGAAGAAGTGGGAGAATGTCGAGCGCCTTGCCCGCAGAGCCATCGAGACAACAGACATGAACGCAATTGCCAGTGATGGGTGGTATTTGCTCGCAAGGAAGGACCACTATGAAGGTAATCTGCAGAAGGCTCAAGATCACTACAACAAGGCCGATCAAGCACGGGGTGGAGACGAAAAAGGATTCTTACCAGCGAAGTTTGGCTCTGCCCAGTTGAGGACAATGATGCAAGACTTTGATGGAGCCAAGTTCAGGTTGGAAAAGATCATTGCAACACACAAGAGCGCGGAAGCAATGACCCTGTTGGGTATCCTATACGCCGAAGATGTCTTCAACAGCCAGGCCGCCGGATCGAAAGACGACAAAACCACGGAGCTCAAGAAAGCCATCGCATACCTCGAACAAGTCCGCATATCATGGAAAGACCCCAAGAAAAAAGTCACACCGGACTCAGCAGTGTTACTCAACCTTGCTAGGCTGTACGAGAGCGAACAGCCCGAGAAAGCGTTGCAGTGTCTTCAGGAGGTTGAAAAAATGGAGATGGACGAGATACCCGATGGGGACCTGCCGTTGGATCTCGAAGATGAAGCATCAAAGACAAGTGCGAAGCGTGGCATGCTGAGCCCACAGCTGTTGAACAATATTGCATGCTTTTTCTACCAAGCCGAAAAGCTGTCGCAGGCCCGCGAGTATTTCCAAGCAGCACTCAACTCTTCCGTGTCTATTCGAGAAAAGGATGAGACGATCGACACAGATGCTCTGGTGTCCACCATCAGCTTCAACCTGGCCCGTACTTACGAAGCTCAAGGCATCGAAGAGCAAGCAAAGGAGATTTACAATGGATTACTGGAAAGACATCCCGACTACATCGACGCCAAGACTCGCCTCGCCTACATCAGCCATCAAAATGACCCTGCTGCCGGCGCAGAAGCAATACAAAAGCTTTTGGAGTTCGACCCTGCCAATCTCGAAGCTCGCAGTCTCTACGGTTGGTATATCAACAAGCATAAAAAGCGGACACTTGCTCTAGACCAGGATCAGGAGCAAAAGCATTACAAGCACACTCTGCGCACGTATGACAAGCATGACATTTACTCTCTCACCGCGATGGGTAACGTGCACCTAACCATCGCACGAGAAATGCCCAAGGACACCGATCAACACAAGGATCGCCGGAGCAAGACTTACATGCGTGCAGTCGAGTTCTTCGACAAAGTCCTGACGCTTGACCCCAAGAACGCGTTCGCTGCGCAAGGTCTGGGTATCGCTGTTGTGGAAGAGAAGAAGGATCTCAGTGCCGCCGTACAGGTCTTTTCAAAAGTGCGAGAAAGTATCAAGGACGCTTCTGTACACATCAACCTTGGTCACGTGTTCTGTGACTTGAAACAATACTCCCGCTCCATCGAGAATTACGAGCTGGCGTTGGCCAAGTCCAAGAACAAAGATCCTCACATCATGGCCTGCCTTGGACGCGTGTGGCTCATGCGCGGCCGTGCCGAAAAGTCATCCGACGCGTTCCAGACCAGCTTGGACTACTCTCAACAAGCCTATGCCGCTTCGCCTGCCAACATTAACTTCAAATTCAACGTTGCTTTCGTTCAAAATCAGATCGCGCAACACATGATTGGCTTGCCCGAGTCTGCAAAATCACTGGCGGACGTCGAAGCTGCCAGTGCGGGCCTTGACAGTGCTATTGAAGCTTTTGCAGAGATCGCCAAGTCTCCTACGCCGCCTTACCCACGTCACGACATTGAGCAGCGAGCTAATATGGCCCGGAACACTATGAAACGTCAACTTGCCAGCGCTATCGAGAAGCAGACCGAATATGAACAAAAGAATGCTAGCAAGCTCGAGGAAGCTCGCAAGCGTCGAGAAGATGCCGCTCGTGCTCTGGAACAAGCGAAGCGTGAGGCTGCTGAGAAGGAGGAGGCTGCACGACGTAAAGTGCGAGAAGAGCGTGAGCGGATGATGGCCGAGGATCGTGAGTTGGCAGAACGACGCCTGGAAGAGGAAAAAATTCGTGAACAAGCGCAGTACACTACCGACGAAGAGACAGGCGAGCGGAAGAAGCGAGAGAAGAAGCCAAAGGAAAAGAAGGGTGGCAAGCGGAAGAAGAAGGGCGTTGAAGACTCCGATCTTGATGACCTCCCAGATGGCGAAGGGTCAGACGAGGACGTTGTCGCTAGTGGACGGAGTCGTTCCCGTCGGGACGACGATGTTGGGAGCGTCAGCGGTAGCGACGCGGAAACCCGTGAGAAGCCGCGCAAGAAGAAGAGAAAGCTCGAGCGCAAGAGCGCTGCATCGGCAGCCAAGAACTCCAAGTTCAAGTCCGCAGAAACCGTCATGGATTCGGACGAGGATGACGAGGACGGCGGCGATGATGGTATCAGAGCTCCCGCAGCTGCGACGGCCAATGCTTCGGACGATGCCGAGCCAGACCGCGACGGCGCTGAGGCGGGAGACGATACGATGGTCGACGTCGGTGGTGTTGACGACGAGGACGAGGACGATGGTGCGGTCGCTTCCTCTCGCGCAACGCAGAGGAGGGGCAAGACTGCTCGTGTGCTCGACGACGATGAGGACGAGTAGAGTGGTTTTGATGTCGAAATTACATCATCATCGGGTCGCGCTGCTTGACATGACCCCTCCTCTTCTGTCCTCTAGGTGTTTTGGTAAAAGCGTTCAGCGGAGTGTATTTTTGTATTTCTAGATCTGTGATCGTTTTCCGCAACCGTCCTCACGATCAAGTTTTCACCTTCGAGCATAGACCGATTTATTCAATGCTGAATCTTTACACAAACCCACCGGCCTTTTTCCCTGCCCACAGATCGACGTATCATGCTCCCTTGCAAACCCCGTCGAGCAACGATGATTGGACCCCAATTCTGCACGAATGTCTCAGAAATCCGTGTTTAATACGGCTCGACGTTTTATCGACGTAACGGTGCCGAAGCTCTTAGCGGATCTTCCGGGGTCAATGTTGTTGTCTCAGATGCGAATATGCAGTCTTCCACTGGTGTCCGGCATCGCAGACCAATGTGGGCAGGAAATTCATCCGCGGAATGCGAATCTCATTTCCGAGGGCAGACGCCGACCGCAAGATGTGCGAATTGGTGGCACATTGGCGGCATGGGGAGCGTTAGCCGGCGCGCCTCGCGATAGGATCTGTCAGACGGTTTGAAATTCAGAATGAAATATAAGAGTGGTGAATCTGAGGCGGAGTGGAAGGGCATTTGTCTAAGATTATCATCCACATGCGGGATCTTTCTGGAATAGAGCTCTGCAGCCATCATCGATACCATGGTCACTCAAAGGCTACAATTATGGGCCAAAAGGTATGCGACATATGCGTATCAATCTGACACATTCTATTCGCGTTGTCTCACTTCTTCTTGGTCGCTGACGAATGGCTCCACCTTGGTGAACGCCGTCGGGCTGATCTTATATGTCACGCCGAAATAATCCCGAATCATGAAGCAGTCTGCAACCACTTATTACTGAAGGTAGAATTGTTCTTCAGAATATATACCTAGGTAGCTTGCGAAGCTCCAATTCCCCAAACTTGAAAGCTTGACAAGCAATTCAGGCCCGCGGAGACGACATCGAGGCTGCTGCTAAGCTGAGGAAAACAACGTTTCCCCAATGGTTCGCAAGAACATCGTCGAAGAATAGCATCTCTGTTGGATTCGCCATACGTCTTGACACATCACAACGAAACACGAACTAGATCTCCACACAATGAGCCGCAATACGGCATCCTTGTCAGTAGCAGAGCTATGATGATAGTGCGGCAAATATGAGCAACTCTTCGCGAAGTATGCAAGCTGTTCTGAAACATGGACGGGTAAATGTTCACCCATCATGGAATCGATCATGTTAGCCTCGCCGGCCATGAGTCTTCGTCGCTGCGGCATGCCTCTGATGGCATGTACGAACAAGTAATGGCATGGAAAGTCGGGTGTTTCCGATTACGTGGTCAAGAAGCACCGTTGGGTAACCTCGTGCGTCCGATACATACCGACAAGAAGTTCATAAGCCTCCAGTCGAGCTCAGAAACCTTTGATGATCTCCACTGATGTGTTAGAGCTAAACGTGAGACACATGTCCTTGGCCGACATCAGCACGCGCGGCGACGAAAGCAATCCGGCGACTTCGGACATCACAGCTTCGACTCGAGCTTTCTCCTTCTTGGCTACAAGGCGTTGGATCGAATGATCGTAGTAAATCTGAATCAGATCGTCATTTGGCCGCCAAAAACCAGCGTCACGGTAGGTCCAAAGATAGATCACGGCGAATAGCTGGGGAGTATATGTAGGTACAAGGGGATCTCTTTTCTGTTTCCAGCTCCTCCAGCATTCACACATCTCTTCACGCTGCTCCAATCAGTGTGAACTGTCGTTGCGAAGATGTCGGGACGTTTTATCACTGGACTCTTCGGAGTCGCGTTGACGCTCAAAAGCGTCTCTGCCTTGCCTGAGCCGAAAAAAGTCAATGAAGATGTTGGAAAGGTGAGCTCAGCCAGGAAGAAACAAAGCACAGTCATTTTCGAGCCTCAACAGTCACTGATTCCCTTCGCAGCGTCAACTCTTTGGCTTCACCTTGCCTAAAATCCAGACTGTGACCCAGACAACACTTCATACCACTCTGCACTCGACGCCTCCAGCCGATCTCACGAGCTCGGGAGGCTTTGTCACCACAACAATGGACATTAGCGGTACTCACCTCACTGTCCTCCAAAAGGTGACCCCTACAAGTGCAGCGCCAATCCCGCCCATTGCAAGCCCGCTTTTGAACCCATTTGGTGGGGTCGTCACTACGACTGTGACGAAGGATGTCACGGCTTTCATGCCATTGCCGACGGCATCCGCCGTCTCGCTTTCAATCCCTCACAGCGCAGCAGTGACGAGCGACAGTGTCAACGTCTCGCCCGTGTCGCTCCTCGCCGGAGGGTTACCCGTCCCGACAGTGCCGTTGTTCTCGATAGTGCCCTTGGTCTCTCTGCCAGGACTCGGTGGCTCGCTGCTCGGCACAGTCCCTGTTCCAGCGGAAATCCCTGTGCCTCAAATCTCAAAGGCGCCTGAGATCGTTGAATCAATGCTCGGATCGGTTCCAATCCCGACTTTGCCGGGACCTAAAGTTCCACAGGTGGTGGAGTCGCTCGCCACCGCAATGCCGCCGCTTCCGTTCGTTCAGGTAACGAATGCGCCGGCGGTAGTCCAATCCGTTGTTAGCATTTTGCCGGTATCGGTGCCACAGGTGACAGGCGCACCTCATGTTGTCGAGTCGATCGTCAGCATTCTACCAGCGTCTCTTGCAGAAATATCAAAAGCCCCAGAAATTGTCCAACCGGTTGTGAGCGTTCTGCCAGTGCCACTTCCATTCCCAGAGATCACGAAGGTACCCGAGACCGTGGAATCTATCGTTGGTGGCCTCCCCTTTCCTGCGCCGCACTTTACACCAGCACCAGCACCAAAGGTCATTGGCACAATCTTGAGCGATCTGCCAATTCCCCTAGCTTCTAATGTTCCGATTCCTGTGCTGCCGATTCCTGAGGTGCCGATCCCCGACTTTTCAATTCCTAACATCGGAGGCGGTTTCTCGTTCCCGGGTTTCGAAACATATCAACCGAGCGTCGGAACATATCAGCCGGGCGCTGGAACTTATCAACCAGAGCCGACCGTGATCATTCCAGTTACCTACACTGTGCCGCAATCCCCGACAGTCACATTACAGCCACCATTGGTTAACTCGGACACGTTACTGCCACCAAAGACCGTTCCTACTGCGCCTACTAAGACTGGCATTCCGCCACCGCAGAGCAGTGTATCTTCTCCAACGGGGGCCGTCTCTCCTCCAATTTCCTCACCGACCTTGACAACGTCAGTTGTGGTGACTAACACGACACCACAGACTATCATCACCTCGGCTGCGCCTGGTACCACTACTGTGACAACTTCGACCAGCAGGGCCCAGGGAAAGCCTCCAGTACCGTACACTCCAGTGCCGATTGTCCCTCCTACTGCCACCAAACCGAAACCACAGCCGACATACGATGGTACTTGTCGCGCCTCAGGAAGCGTGTACGTGAATGGACAGACGGCTACTGGTCCCAAAGGTGGCAAATATACAATCTACTGCAACGAAGACAACTCACAGGGTGCATTCTTGACGGTTCCCGTCAAGAAGGGAGGCTTTCAAACGTGCTTCGACGCATGTGATACCGTCAATGGCTGTGAAGGCTTCACCTATTGGGGTACTGACAGTGGAAACTGTTACCTCAAGTCGGCCAAGGGTAGCTTCATACCTAGCTCGAATCCCGACATCATGTCTGCGTTCAAGGACGTTGCCACCTCGGGTCAACCAGACGTCAACTCTTATCAGCCTGCTCCAGTCAAGCCACCACCAAAGCAAAATACGCCAGGGTCTTGTGAAACGCTGGACAGCCCATTCGCCGATTATCAAGGAAAGAAGTGGGACGTCAAATGCGACACCGATTATCCCGGCAATGATATTGCCACGGTCGCGTGCGAGACATTCGAACACTGCTTCCGTGTGTGCACAGACTATCCGGGCTGTGTAGCGTTCTCGTACCTGCCCGGAATATGCTACCTTAAAGAGCGTGCCTTGCACCCAGTGTCGAAGCCCAATGTCGATGCTGCTGCCTTGGTTGACCCTCCCGCACACCCGACGACAACAGCCAAGGCGCCGCCGAAGGAGACGTCACCAGTCACTTCGACTGTCACTGAGGCGCCAGTATCGACGGATTCAATCATCACGACGCCACCGGCATCGGCAACAACTTATGCTTGCAATCCCGCACACAGCTACCCAGAAGGTCAGCAGTGTATTTCTACGAACGGCCATTTGACTCTAGTGATTCCAACTGCTACAACTTCGACTGCTACATCCATGTCGACCGGTTCGAAGATTGTTTGTGACCCAACCCACAGCTACCCCTACAATGTACAGTGTCTCTACCAGGATGGAGTATGGAGCCTTGTTCCTGCTCAGACGTCCCTTTCAACAATCACAGCTCCAGCCCCATCGTAAGTACATTGGTTTGAATATCTGGAAGAAATTCGATGTGACTGACCTCTCTTTCTAATTAGATTATTTAACCTATTGACCGGATTTTCTCAAGATCTGCCTCTTCCCACCGGGACTTCTTCAAGTCTGCCTATACCAACCGGTGCACACGTAAAAGACGTAGACCACTGTCGCCTCCCCCAAGGGTCTTCCAAGAGATTCATCGTCGTGACAAAGGTCGTTCATGGCGACCCCAAGTTTGACGGTCTCTACATCAGCTTTCCATCCCGAGGTAAGCTCACCATTCATTCGCAAACGCCTTTCATTTTCTAGCATGAGGAAAAAAAACTGACACGTTTCTCTCACATAGATATCTTCCAAGGTTTCAGTCCGCAGCTAACCTTCGACCCCCACCGCGCCGCGCCCGCAATTTCCCGCCTCACTGACGGCGCCGTGTCCTTCAAGCGCGAAGACGAATGCAGCTGGTCGGGCCTCGATGTGCGCCTCAGCGATAACGAAGACCACCACATCCACCACATCCTCGGCACCCTCCTCGACAAACTCTCCAACAACAAGAAATTCACTATCGGCGGCACTCTCTTCAGCGAAGGCTTCGCCTCCGGATCCCTCTTCTACGACGGTCCCATCCATGACATCACCTTTGAGAGTACTGATGCTCGCCCGATCACGATGCTCGCGTGTGAGAGCCCCGATGACTCCGGCCATGCGCAGTTGAAATTTGCCCCTGCCAAGAGTATTCTGGACCCCGTGGGTATGTTGGAGGGACTTGTCGAGGGTGAGGTGTGTGCCTCCGTCATTCTGGAGCCGAAGGCTTGTCCTCGTGGAGAAGGAGGTCTTTGTCCTTATGAGGAAGGACTTGTGATCTAGAGGAGGGGCTGCTTGTGAAGAGAGGCGATCTAAACGATTGAGAACATGTGGGGTTTCTCAACAAGCCCCTTCACGCTGTAACTTGCAAGGAGAGACAGTAAGAGAAGGTGTGAGACTGGATGGACGTGAGTCCTCGGGTCGAGTCCAAGGGTGATGATGTCGGTGTGCGGACACTCCCTGTGGAAGGGTGGACGTCTGATGAGTGATAATATGAGTCGTATATATATTATATTAATGATAATGATTTGGACCGGACTCTGCCTCTTCATCGATGTCTTCGACCGAATTTGTTAAGTCGTATGAAAGTCGTTGTCATCATCGTTGTCGTCGTCGGAACAGTGAAGAACTTCATATGCTTGACGTCCATCAACATTCCATCTTTACGGATTAGTCCTCCGTCTAACATCGTCCCCATACAATCCTATTCACTTCCTGATACTATACCCATATGCTATTCGACTCGCCATCTCGAGGCTCGGATTGAACATCTTGCGGAGGATCCAGGCCCGTCCGCCAACAGAATGAATTCTTTCTATGCTTACGCTCCGATAGTCACATGTGAAGGAAGGAAATACTACTATCGGTATTGTGCTTGCGCCACAAGTGATGATTCCGGAGGTAAAGCCGGTCGAAAAGACAATTAAACGGACATGAATTCATGCTCTTGGCTGGAATATTCTTCGCAGGCCGATCGTGATTCACAAATGAATGATGGGTCCTTTATCATCAGCTGGCGTTGAAAATCCACCTTTTGTGCTGTGCTGGTCGATCATTCGCGCGCGAGGCCCTGGGCGGGAATTGCGGACGGCACGTGGATGGTATGAGTCAGCACCCTTCGCGTCAAACTATTATTATCGATAGCACAAAAAAGTCCCAGCTGCCGATCGGCAAGTTTCGATCTTTTCTACCATTCTTGCGACAACAGCACAACCACACCCCAACCCCACCGATACTCCCCAAAATCCTCCTCGATCATGGCGAAAAGTGCACGCGCCAGCGGCATCAAAAAGAACAAGCAAGCCCTGAAGAAGCGAGTCTTTGGACCCGTTGAAATCGCCCGCAATGAACGCCTTTCCGCCAAACTGCTCGCTCTCGCCAAGCAGCCCAAACCCGAGCGCGAAGAGATGGATGTACAATTAGAATGTAGGGCGCCTGCAGAACTTAAAGAATGCATGCAACAAGATTTGAATACTGATGTTATCCTCGATTCTGCAGCAGAGAAGAAGAGCTCCAAAAAGTCCAAATCCGACATTGATCCGGCCTCGAATGCAGAAGGTGGGATGCCCAGTCTTTCTGCAAACTCTCCCCTCTCCTCCATGTTACTACGATCTCTGTCGCCTCATACTGCCATCGCGGGACAACAATTACAAACACCGCCGCCCACACCGCCAGACTCTCCCCGCCTTGAGGACATTGCTCACGAGCATTTCTATCTGGCCCTCGGCCTGTCCACCGATATTGACGGCTTCACAAACACCGGCGAACTCGATATTGGCGAACTTGATCTCGCCAGCGACTACGACAGCATCGATTGAAACTGGGATATTGAAATGGACTCAAAGACCACCGTATTTGCCATGACTTATGATACCTAGTTTACCCTAGCTAACTTCTTGTCTTTTTCGGTCCCGTTGCAAACAGACATCGAAGTCGACGACGATGACAACGACGAAGAAGAGGAAGAGACTGCTACCAAATCGCAACTTAGCAAACGCGAGATCAAACGTCGCCAGGTTGATCGTGCCGCCCGCGTCGAGAAAAAGCGCAAGCCGCGCAATCGCATCACCTTTTCGGCGCATCCGTTGAAGAAGAAGAAGAAGGGAGGCAAGCGATGAAGAATCGTAATGTTGGTCAATCGGGAAAACTTAGGATGTCGTGGGTGCTGGCATGAAACGGTCATCCTCTAAACCTATGAGAGTGGCGTCGCAACCTGCACATTTCACTCTCGGCCGCCTTGCTGCGCCCTAGCGGGGTTCATCTCCCGCAGTATTGCAAAGGTTGCTTCAAGCTTCCAAACAGCGCTGGCGGTATGATTTGTATCAGGCACAGGATCGGACAAAGAGTTCGTCGAAGGAAGAAACAATATGGAGGAAAACGACAACGATATCAGATCGCTCGGCTGAATTTCTGGACTACGCCGCGAGTCACGGGCGTGGAGATCATGATAGATGTATAGCTGCATGTATTCGGCAGGGGACTGTTGGCGGATGTGCCAGAGCGATTCCCATGCTGGCGCAGCTCGACGAGGACGGTATGCCATATGAGATCACGATCAAAACTCAGAACAAAACTTTCCAAACCTTTCACCAAGTCGTCCTCTTATATGATATCGGTGCTCCATGTCTGAAAGCAAGTCCATTGCGATCACCGCTGCAATCACTTGGAACGACCCAGGCGAAATTTCACACAAAGAAGTCGTTTTCTTCTATCATCTATAAAGCCACATATGTCTCTATGTACCCAGTAAAAAAGAAACTGCGGTTGCAGTAGAAGTAGATATAGCCATCATACCTTCCCCAAAAGATTTCCCAAAAATAATGTGCATCAGAAAAAGAGAATAACTGGTCATACATTCGTGGTTTCCCAGCTCTCCAAGGTCAATGATATCTCCCTGCGACCAATCTAAACGCATTCCGCTTTCAACACCCAAGAGAGTGAGGATCAAGCCTGCCGACTCGTCCTCCCATCCCACCCTCCGCGATTCAAATCACTATCCCTCCTCCTTATCCCTGCTGGCGTGCCGATCCCACCTGCAAGGCCAGGTGAATTAGCACCCCATCTCGTCACCGAACTGCCTCTCCTCATCCCAGCCGCACTCGCACCACCGAGGACCTGCGGCGGCGGCTTCACCGAACTCGACCGGCGACCCCGTCCGGCGGAGAGATCGCCTTTCGCTTGCGGGGAGAACAACCCATCGCTCCCCGCAGATGCAGACGGGTTCGTAGAGCCGACATCAGCCTTCGCCTGCATCCGCTTCAGCGCCTCGCGGTGGGAGTGGTTCCCGGCCCCCGAGCGCATCGCGCGATCGAGATGGTCTTGGCGGGAGCGCTCGGCGTCCTCGCGCGCGCGGGTTTCCGCCGCGACTTGCTGGCGGAGGGCATGCATGCGGGCGAGATGGGCGTCGGTAGATTGCGCGGCGGCGGCGGCCGGGGTTCCCGATGAGGTGGAATTGAGCCATTGCGTGCGGATCGAGGCTTGTTTGCTGGCGTCGAAGACGGGGCGGGTGGCGTGGGGCGGGGAGGTTAGGGGTTGGATAGTGGAGGGGGTTATTGGGGAGGTTGAGAGGAGGGATTGGGAGCTGCGGCGGGCGCGAGGGGTGGAGGAGGTGCCCTGGGGCGGTGGGCTCAGGGTGTTTTGTCGCAGGGCGAGGGAGGAGCTTGAGCGGGTGTAGTCGCCTGAGAGGGGACTGGCGGAGGTTTGACGCATGAGAGGCGTGGCGAGGGAGGAGGGCGGGCGGTAGCCGCCGGCTGGTGGTGGACTGATGGCGCCGCTGAGACGTCGTGGCATGCCCATGGCGGAAGGAGAGCGGTTTTCGTTGGCCAGGGCGGACTCGGGTCGGGATTGGATGATGAGGGCTCGTCTTTCGGCCAGAGTCATCTCTTCGGGAGATTGACTGCGGAACTCTCCCGGTTGCATGACCGTCGTGTGAGGACTTTGGCCTAGAGAAGAGAGAGATCGAGACGGCAGGAGGTTAAGATCGCTCGTTTGTGATGCGTGAGCAGAGGCGATTGGTAGAGTGGAGTTCGGCGCAGCGGTATCTGATACTGGCGTGGTCGACGAGCGCGTTAGACTTCCTGCTGCTGAAGAGGTGGACTGGATGCGTGATTCGCGAGCGATATCCGTTAGTGATGTAGTTCCAATGCGTGAACGTATTCTTTCGTTGCGAACATCTAGTAGGTTGGTCATTGGCTTTTTAGGCGAAGGTGATGCAGTCCCCATACTCTCGCGAGGTCTGATAGGAGAAGCCACTTCTAACTGTTGTGAAGACGACCTATTGAGCGCCAACGGAGGGACGTTCTGTCCAGCCATAGGAGAGTCGACAGGCACAGCTCGATCTGGCGAAATCATAGATGCCGAAGACATGACGCGCGGCTTTGTTTCTGGCGAAAGTAAGAGCTGGGTATCCTGAGTAGAAGCCATACTTTGTTGACGGGTGGGAGGTAATGACGAAGGCGTAGGATCGGAAGTGCTCTGTGTTGGCGACTGTGCAGCATCTGATACGGGACGCGAGGTGGCTTTGCTGCTGCTCCCATCCGAATTGCTCATCAAAGACGCTCGAGGTTGCGCAGCGACAAGCTCAATCTTGGGCGGAACCACCACAACTGGTTTGACCTTGGCGGCATTGTTTTCTTTCGCCCTTGCCCGGGCGGCAGCATCCTCTTTGTCGACTCGGACTGATTCTTCAGGGAAGGCCTCTGGAACATCGGTCTCAACGATAGGTTCTGCATCTCGTCCTGCTTCCTTTGCCCATTCATTAGTGCGATAGCTCAATGCAGCACGTGAGAATGATCCTGGGAGAGCATCGGCCGTCAACGTTGCAAATGATGTCGTTGCCTTGTCGGTTGTCTTCTCTTCCTTTTCTGCCGTCATGATCGAGCTGCCATCATCGTTCTTCACCTTCAAGCTGGACACGGGCCGCTTCTTGACCACCTCATCGTCATCATCCGCACCAGCCTCGAAGTTCTCACTGTGCTCATTTAGTGCAGCAGACAGCGCATCAGTCATGGAGAACCTTGAAGTCGGCATCGCTGGGCTGGGACAAGCCGTAGATGGCGGTCGCGAAAGCGCGCCAAAATCAGGCTCCTCCGCCATGGTGGCCGCTATCGAAGAAGCTCGATCATCGTCGTCGGAACCAATAGTGAACGCATCAGCATTGTCATTGTCATTTTCAGCAGCATCGCCCGCATGCGTTGATGCTGCTCTTTCGGAACCAGCAGTCTGGCTGGCAGTCGCCGAACGGTCTTGCGTAGTCGATGCGGGTTTAAGCCCTCGCAATCTCATCGAGGCCGTGGAAATGCGCTTAGAAATGCTTTTGGAAGACCAGACTGTTCTCGGCGACATTGGCGGTTCACTGGGGATGAGTTCCACAATCGATCTGCCGTCTGCAGACATAGGACGAAGGTCGGCCATGGGGTACGCTTCCTGGCTGGCAAACGTAGTGGTCCGGCTGAGCTCGTGGTCGCTGACGCGCTCGCCGACTTCTTTCTCCTTTACGCTGATGCCATTGGTTGTTTTTGGACTTCCGATGGACGAGCCGATCCCCGAGTCGTGGCTCTTGTCCCCATCTCCATCACCGTAGGCATTCTCCCAGACTTTGCGCTCCCGGCGATTCCGGTCCTCCAGGTTTCGTCCAAGCTCAGATTCCATGACGTCGCGGCTTTCTTCATCCTGCAAGCGTTCGGCGTCCTGTTTCTGTCGGTGGGCCTTGATAACCTTCCAGATCTGGAATTGAGTAAGCACACCCAAAACGGCCACGACGATGACACAAGCTTGTTCTGCTTGTATGTTGCGTGTGATTGGGTAGGTATCTGTGTCGAGTGGGAAAACATTCGGATTGAGATCTGCACATCGTCAGCGTTACGCAACAGTAATCCATGAATGGTCAATCTTACCCCAAATATACATCCAGAACTCTTTCAGACCGACACGACTCAAGCAGTCCACGCCCAGTATGAACGCAGACGATCCAGCAAAAGCGGTGCACACGATAATTCCATAGCTGCGCGTATAACGGCTCCAGTTGGTGATCCAGGCCACCACCGCAAAGACGAGCAGCAAGACAATCCGGCCGACTTTGTCAGCGATCAACCCGCCAGGAGCGAGACACAACAGCCACATGGCGAAGCAGAACCCTCCGAGGAAACATCCCGCACCCTCGGACATTTCCTTGAAAATGATCGCCACGCCACCTCCGATCAGACCCGGGATCACGCCGGCCACGAGGTAGGCGCCTTGGACTGCGTCCGTGATTGGAGGGTTCATGACGTAGATGATAAGGACCTCAATGGCCAAAGTCAAGAGGAGCGTGGTGCTGATGAAGATTTGAACGGCATTGTGTTTGATCCCGACGAAACATAAAGCTAGCCCTGCGATGATCAGTAGAACGCCTCCAATGGCCAAGGCTGGAGTCATCGGTGGCGCAATCGGTAAAGGATTTGCTGTGAGGGAAGATGTTCCATTTGTTGCATTGGTACCGTTGGTCGCTGTTGGTAGTATCGTCGACATTAGCGTATTCGTCGCAGCACTCGCAGTCTGATTGGAAATCGTTGAAGATGAGAAAGTCGTCGGGATAGCCGTTCCGCCAGATGAGGTTTGAGTTATGCTGGTAGAAGTCGATACAGCTCCAGAAGTGGCACCAGTAGGACCCGCAGTCGCTGCAGTCGTTGTCGGGCCATTCTGCAAAGTTTGTCGGGCTTCAAGGACATTGTCAAGATCAGGTGAGACGAACGAGAAAGCTGATGTGACGCCCAAGACGACGAGAAGAAAGACCCTCCGCAACATCTTGTCGATAATTCGAATAGTTTGCGAAACGAGGTCGTCAAATCGGCGGCGCGAAGGAAAGGAACGAGGCGTTCAGCGCATAGCAAGTGCTGAAAGCTCGAAATAGAGATTCTTGCCTCGTGAGAGAGAGGATACTGTAGGAAAAAAGAGTGAATAGGATTATTCCGGAAAAGACTGCGGCGGTGTTGCTGGGGGTTCGACAAGACACATCGGAGGTATGATCATCAGTAACACACGGTCAGCAAGTACATCACCAATGCAGCATCCCAATGTAGCTCCATCTGGTGACAGCAGCGATGGTGGTGATGGTACCCGAGCTCTCCCCAGACAACAATGAAAAAGAATGGATCTCGCGGAAGCAGGAATTAAGTCGCCATTGCATTCGACACCCAGGAAAAGAACGGAGGAGTGAGCTACAGACGTCAGAGCTGACAAGAAAAGCGCGAAAATGGTGTGGTACACGACAGCATCGACACACACCCGGCTAGGCATTCCTGCCTGCTCCGAGAAAGAACCACACGATGGGACCGCCGCATCGTTGGCTTAGAACGGGTGGGAACCAGTGCAATCGTGCGAACAGCCGCGTGGTAAATCGCTTTTTTGTTGGCCATGGAGGCCTGGCATCCAGTCGGATGCAAAGACGTTGATACATGACACTAGTGGAATGGGAGTGTGGCGTTCTGATCTTCCTTTTCGGCAGGGCTTAATATTTGCCGCAGTCTAGTCGCGCTGATGATCATTATTATCCCGGGAGCAATGAATTTCGTGCTGTGAGATGTACAAGGTTCCATGCAGCGTCGAGTGCGAGTCTGGTCGGACTGGGATCCGCCTGCAGCCGTGAAATGTCCATCAGCAGATCATCACATTGGCATTGTACGATGGACCGGTGTCACCCTGTGCTATGCATGCTTTTCCAACCACGTAAGATGTAGGTAAATGCCCGTAGTCATCGGAAAGACCCACATTTTGTCTGTCTCTATTTCGGGGATGTTGCCGACCACGCAGCCCACCCAACTAGGTCACGGTGTGAGAAGTGTTCATCTCTTGGTCATGCCACACTGATGAGCATGCGATGAGAGCCACATTTTATTGGCTTTTCGCTGTGATGAATGTATATCAGATGAGTCGCATCACGCCACTGTATGATGCGAACGATGAAAGCCGCGAAAGCCTCACACCAGCCCGGCAAGCATTCAGTCCTGACAAAGGAATCAAGCATGCGTTTCCAAGGCAGGAGGAAAACGGCGGACTCCCCAGTGGACATTTGTCTTGCAAGGAATTTCCTACGGCAAGCAAATCAGAGCCCGCAAGATGCTTCAGAGTGGGCACTAGACTTTGTCCTTGTCCGAAATTGCGAATGAATCATGGCACAGCCGTTTGAATCATGGTCCAGGGATAGAAAATGCTAAGTCCTTCCAAATCCATTGAATTCGTCCGCCTGCAGCCGGGTCGGTGGTGATGTTGGGAGAAGGGGGCGGGCTCTAGACTGTTTATGGACAATGGCGGGACGTCGGGAGTGATGGTGGATGGGCGGACGAGGCGGCGGCGCGTTCCGTGGAGGACAATGCGCGAACATCTGCAGACGGCGATAGTGAAATCAGATCAAATGCACTCAACAACGCCGCCGCACATCTGAAATGCATCTGGGCGGGTGAATGACATGCATGACACGTCTAGCTCACGATTGGCCTCCGACCAATATCAATTCATCGGTATCAGTCTCATCCTTGCCTCAATGCAATGTCCACTCAAGCTGGGGTTGTTCTTTCGTCCATCAACCAGCAAGAGAGGACATCTCACGGCAAAGTGTCCAAGCTTTCTTCCCTCCTCCGCCCGTCGTTTCGTCTTCGATAGATCTTCCGCGTTGTCTCACTCACTCCCAACGGTTGTCGTTCTCCGTTTCTCTGTGTCGGGAGCCCTCCGACGAACCCAACGACCGTTGATGGTTCCACCAGAGCAAGACGAATCCAGACGGAGGACAGGCGATCCACTCCTTTCGGTTTAGACATTCAATCTTCAATGAAAGCACAGGCGAGTTCAAATTGTGTAGTCGAGATCGAGCGCCCCGGGATACGAGGTTGGTACTTTCCTTGGACCGTCATAATCTGCCAGCCCGTGCGATCGTGCTCAGAACTATCCGGCGACTCATGACGCAATGACGATCAACGACGGTAATTGAGGAAGGTATAACCTCCATCATCATCGTCACCATCCTCAATCACCAGTACTGTGAAATCAACCCCGCACACTCCGCGGACTCTAAGTAAACCCACATAAAATCCCCCTCCCATCTTCCGTCCAGTGCGAGTCCCGACTCCCAATGAAAGTGAGAGCCATCCATCTAGACGGCAGCATTCCACACACCTCGTCTGGGTTGAAGAAGATATCCCTGCAGGAACTCCGGTTCGGCTTCCCACGCCGCGGCAGCAACGGGCCATCGCCTCCGGGGGATATTGAGCCACTATCGTGAATCTGCACGACGCAAACGTCCCGGGGTGTGCGTAGGGAGGGAGTACCGCGATCTTACGCCGTTGATTCTGAAAAGGGCTTATAGAGCAGGGCTAGACATGAGAAGACCGTTGGACAGGGTGAGACACATACCGCATCGGAGCGATGAGAGCGAGCGAGCGCGAGAGTGAGAGAGGAAGAAGAGAGAGACGAGAGCATCCGTCCGTACGGTCTCCAGTCTTCCTCATTACTCACAACAATAGTAATTCTAGCCAAGGTGTTCCTTTACTAAAAACGGGAGAAGCAAGTTTCCCACAGAGAGACTCGGAAACATCGGGAAACAGGTAAGGTTTTCTGTTCACTTCATGCCCACGGTCCCACTCACCACGACGGACATGACGACGAGGAGGGATTCGCACACGGTATTTCATAGCTGGAGAGCAGCAAAGTTGAAATCGCAACGGAAAGAAATCCTTGCCTCCTTTCCTCACCCTCCCACTTTCCCAATTTCCTCGCTCTCTATAGCTTCCTCATCTGGAAACCCCGAAAAAAACCCCCCAAAAATGGAAAGAAAATGAGGGAAAAAACAATCCACTCCTCATACCAAACACGGACTATCCACCGATCCGAAGCCCGCCGCGACGCCCCCTTCCTCGCTCTGATCGCCTTTGGTGCGGAGGAGATATCCAGCCTCGAAATTCTCCCTGAGGATCGGACGCGGCGGGGCGTCATCGCCGACCCTCCCACCATTCGTCGAAGCAGCAGCAGTAGTAGTAGTGGTAGGTCGCTCCCACAGACAGACCCCATAGATTCCCAGCTCGCAAATCACGCCTCCCGTCTGGACAGAAGAAGAGGGGCTGCCCTCCTCGGCAGTCGCGCCGAAGCGGAGGATCGCGTTGCGCTGGGCCGGCGGCTCGATCATCTCCATCAGGATGTAGGCCGGCCAGTGGGACTCCGGGAGGGAGTCCAGGAAAGCGGGGATGTTGCGGCGGTAGATGTTGTTGCCGCCGCCTTCGCGCTGGGGTTTGAGCACGTAGCGGGCCGCGGTCTCCGGATCCGTGGCGAGGGCGCGGGCGTCTTTCCCGGCGGGGGAGGTGCTGTCGAGGGGGTAGATCGGGGCGAAGGTGGAGAGGATGGACGAGGCGGTGCTTGGGTCCGAGAGGAAACGTGCGAGGTGTGGGGAGTGGGGCGTCGCGAGGACTTGTTGGACCTTTTTGGTGCCGGCGAGTTGGGTCAAGACGCTGGGACATTTGATTGCTGCGCTGCGTTCGAGGTGCAGACGGCCGGACCAGTGGGCTTCGGAGGTGTATTCGGACGGGGCGTAGCCTGCGCGGAAGTAGACGACGGTGACTTCGAAGTGGCGGGTCGGCATGGATGGAGGGGTGTAGATGAGTTTTCGGCCATCGTCTAGCTTCGTGTCTTGGAGGACGCGGTCGAAAGGTAAGCGGAATGTTCGGATGTTGTGGGTTTTGTTTAAATTATATTCGATGTGTCGCTGGTCGAAGACATTGCGTTCGGGATCCTGGACGAGGAAGATGACGCATGTGGGGAGTTGTTTGCTTGATGGCCCATATGCTTCATGTGCTTTGGCGAGGCCAAGGGCTAAGGATGGACTGGATGAATTGGCTGGCAGAGTCGAGCTGTTGACAATCGATGAGATTTCTTCAGGATACGCGTCAATGGAATTCAGAAATTGATGCAACTCGGAGACACGAGTAGAGAGACCACCGAAGGATGAGGCTATCGTGTTAAACTCTACTTGCTTGACGGAAGGCTGACTTGCGCCTGAAGACTTGTCGAGGTGGACCATGTAATCCGAACGGAATAGTCCTAAGTCGAGCGACTGATCACCTGTCGTCAATTCGAGTTGCAGATTAAAGGTGTGGGTTGAGACCAACTTGAGCGTAACCTTCCGATTTGACTGCTTGATGGACCTTCCACAGTCCCGCCATGAAATCATCGATTTGAGCCAGTCTGTAAGTCAATCAACCATTATTAGAATTTCCATTGCCGAAACGATGAAGTGTGATGATTGATCTTCATCCTGTAAGGACAATCATCGAACAGAAGACATACTCCTCAACAATTCCCGTCAACCATCCCTCATCACTCGCGATTCCCGAATACAGCTCATTGTACGCCTGGGCGACGGACTTGGCCTGGTCGAAACACACTTTTGGAAACAGACTCGGGAATAATGTGATCGGTGCAGTCGTGGCCAACAACCCGGCAGGATCCTGCGCTTTCAAAGCATCCGACGTCGGCGGCCGAACAGCGAGTCCATGGGCGATGGAGTAGTCCTTTGCATTGCTGAGGAGGTATTCTTCTTGTTGAGGGTTCAGGGAGGGAGGATAGGAGGGATAGAAGTCCGCCATTGGAGAGGCCACTCGAAGGATGGTGGGTTCGTCTTCCTAGGACAAGTTATGAGACCTTTTGAATCACAGCAGCCGAGTAGTCTAGATGTTTGTCTCTTCAGAAATGTCTCCGATGCAGGTATAGTCGGTCCTCTCTCTGTGCTCTGTAATCAAACGCCGTCCCGCGTGGATGGATTGTCAGCACAATGAAATAAACTACCCGATGTCGTAATTCTGGCTGTTGCCGGCCCGCCCACCATTATCGATAAGGATTTGTGCTGCCCCGCCATTGGAACAGACAGCAGCACCGATGATCAGACGGGATGAATTCGTTTTAATCCAAGACTTGCATCTTTCACCCATATCTATTCCACCTGGGCAGGGTGTGAATAGCCTCAGCGGTCCATTACTGGAGAGGTCTGTTTGAACATCACCTGCATGTACACCGGCCATATCGTTGATTGCCCAATGGGAGAAGCCGCACGCGTGGCAACTACACGCCCTGCACGAAGATCGTCAATGTGCTGCAACTTACATATATGCTTAGTATATACTGGACAATCTTTCTCCATCTGCCAATGATATCTCCTTTGTATGTCACTGGGAGTTGCTTTTCCTCTGGCGGAAGGATTTGAGGACCATGATGGTCCGCCGATACCTGTTGCTCTCGCTCTCCCTTCACAGTCATCACATATAATGTTATTAAGTCGATACTCGGTGGATACATCACAACAGAGATTGTACATGTGCCTACATATATATAAATACATAAATTGACTGTTATACAGTAACGATTCCAATTCAGATTTCCCAGTCCGTCCTCAGACCATCTCACATTTACCGTCCTCTCTCTGTCACTGTTGTTATTATTGTTTATAACAATCATCATGGCAAAAACAATCTCAGCGGCCTGGAATCGTCTGATCTCCTCCCCAGAACTCCAACGTTCCTCCCACACCGTCAGCGCCGTCGGCAACACTGTCTACGTCTTCGGCGGCGAACTCCAACCGCGCGAGCCACGCGACAACGACGTGCACAAAGTCACGCTGGGAGGGAACCCAGTGAAAGGTAGGTCCATCGCCTACCACTCCATCGACGAAAGAAAATTCCGCGACAAACGTGAAAAACCCCCTGACACCGACTCTTCCATCATGTAGACAGTCAGTCCCTCTCCGTCTCCACCATCCCAAACAACACCGAGACCTCGCCATCACCATCTCCGCGCGTCGGCACCGCCACGACGACCCTCCATGACAAAATCTACCTCTTCTCCGGCCGCGGCGGGCCCAGCATGGCCGCGATCGAGGAATCCGGCGCACTCTGGACTCTAGACACCACCGCCTCCTCATGGAGTCTTCTCCAACCTTCATCACCCTCATCACCATCAGAAGAAGGATATCCTTCCGCCCGGAGCTACCACACCCTCACCAGCGACCCGACCGCCTCCACGATCTACCTGCACGCCGGCTGTCCCGCGAGCGGCCGCCTCGGCGACCTCTGGTCGTTCAGCCTGGCCGACAAGTCCTGGAAGAAGCTCCGCGATGCACCGGGCCCCAGTCGCGGCGGGACATCGATCGCATATACCTCCTGCAAGATCTACCGGATGAACGGCTTCGACGGGAAAGAGGAGATCGGCGGGTCTCTGGACGTCTACGACATCGCGAGCGATACGTGGGAGACGAGGGAGTTCGTCGCGGACGGGACGCGGGGGCCCGGGGCGAGGAGCGTGGCGGGCCTGGTGGGCGTGGAGGTCCCGGGTAAGGGGAGCTGTTTGGTCACGCTGTTCGGCGAGAGCGATCCTAGCGCCGAGGGCCATCTGGGGGCGGGCAAGATGTTGGAGGATGTCTGGGTCTATGGGATCGAGGATGGGGAGTGGGCGAAGGTGGAGGCGAAGGAGAAGCCCAGAGGGAGAGGGTGGTTTGATGCTGAGGTCGTGAAGGTTGATGGGAGGGATGCGGTGGTGGTGGTGGGCGGGTTGGGAGAGGGCAATGAGAGGTTGGATGATCTGTGGGTTTTGACGTTTTGATCTCATTCATCAGGTGGTTGAAAGGTGGGAGAGAATGAGAGGTTTGTGATTGGTAGTGCGTGATTGATGATAGGCTGTGTGAGGGTGGTGATGAAGATGATGATGACTGTTTTCCGTCCGGATGATTATCAAAACGCGTTCCCAAGATCCTCTTCATCCTACAATGGCTCCCAGACGTTGTAATGCGGCTCTGGCCCTGGTGTGAAGGAAAGGCAGGGCAAGATCCGAGACACGAACACAACCTGCATATCTCCCAATCGGACGGACACGAGATGCGCCATGACAGGGGATCTCACAAGGCGGTCGCGGTCTCAGACGAAGAGAGGGGAAGAAAGGGAAAGGGGATCTCCAGATCCGCCGCGTTCGCGCGAGTCGAAATCTACAAGGACCAAGATGCAGAGTCCCCGTAACCAGTCCTTGAGCGTTGACGATGCGGTGAGGTGTCTGCAGCGGCCACAACTCCCTGTGGTTCCCTGCGATGGGAAAAGCAGGTGCTGTAGGAGGCTGAAAGTGGAGTGTCCGCGCAGGAGGTTTTCCACCATCCCAGCAACCTACCTTACCTGCATATATATATATATATCCTGTATGCGCAACAGCCCGCGTGTAATCACAGTCCATATTCGCAGTCAAATCACGGGGAATGCCTCCTGGTACAGATGTATACACGTAGAAACAACAGAAGAGCACGGTATCGATCTGTCCATCTTTCGTCTCCTCCATTCTCCGTCTGGAAAGAAAAGAAGAAGGAAAAAAAGGGAAAGTCGTGCGAGATCCAGACGAGATCATCCGGGACGATGCAGGTCTACTGTGATGGGTGTAAGGTGAGATCGTATTCCCGGGCTGGCCGTGGAGGAACATGCCCGGGTGTTGTATCTTGGTCGAGGGGAGCGGAGCGTCATGCAATGCACACACGCAAAACAGGTATATCTGTGACAATAAATAAAAGCCGGGACTTTGCCGATCATTCCGCCGGACAACGCACACGACGGCCGCAGCAGCACACGACAGCAGCACACGACAGCCTCTTCTTCCGGACAGCGACGACAGGCGGTATGCGCGCTCCGTTTCGGCTGCTGCGGTCTGCTCATCACATGGATATGACGCCGCCCGAGAAATCCCACCTTCCATAGGGTTATTGCGGTGTAGGTCCAACATCAACCGTGGGTCGCGACGAGGAAGTCAACAGATTCTCCTGCCCAAACACGTGAAGGTGCGGGCGCGCGTGCAAAAAACCTTGGGGGAAATCTGTGATGCGATGATCGATGAAGATCGGAAATTAGAGGCAGAGGAGGGAGAGAGGAGGATTCGCCAACAGGAGCAACTACGAATCACACTACACTACCTAGGTACTGTGGGCAGGACTGAATCCGCGCCATTCCGACGCCGTTCGGCCAACTTTTCCTTGACATCTGGTCTGCACAGCGTTGTGGTCGCGCTTATCATCATCATCATCATCATCATCGCTCAAATATCAAGGTTTTTTCTTTCTCACAGTCCCCGATCGGCGAGATTCGCCGATCTTCACGGCTCCTCGTACTACCATCGCACGACGGCGACGACGACGACGACGACGACGACGGGTAGCTACATTGTTTCTTGAGCGTAGTCATCCATGTACTTATGAGGTGTCCGTGATGCGGGTGTTTTCCGATCACGTTTCACTTCGCCGGGTCTTCTACGTGCTAGAAGCAACACTAGAAGAAAAGACGACGACGACGACGACGGGTAGCTACATTGTTTCTTGAGCGTAGTCATCCATGTACTTATGAGGTGTCCGTGATGCGGGTGTTTTCCGATCACGTTTCACTTCGCCGGGTCTTCTACGTGCTAGAAGCAACACTAGAAGAAAAATTAACCAACTACTGTACTCGTGTGTGTGTGTCTCTCTCTAGCGGGATGATTGACGGTGATCACCCTGATCATGGCATCATTCCCTTCTTTCATCCGCGGAACCCCGTTTCTGGGAGGGGTGTCTTACTCGAGGACGGCATCATCCCAGAGGCGGGAACGTCGTTGTCGGCAGAATTTTCAATGGGATCTTCGGGCGATCTACACTAGATGGACCACCCACCACATACACGCCTCGGAATGGAATGGAGCGGTAAGTCTCATATGTGCATGCAGGAGGAAGAGGGAGGGAGAGTGGGAGAGAGCGTCTCGCAGGGTTGGCGGATGTATGGTGGAAAAGCGGGAATTGGCTGCGGGTGGAATCATCATTAGTATGTGTGGTGGTCGGTGTCTGTGGACAGTAGAGACGATGGCGGATGGCCGGCCGCGTGTTCTGTATTATGATGGGACATGGGTTGTGGAAATAATAGAGTTGCGTATCAATCGTGCGTGCGGTGGTGGTGGTGGTAATGGTGGTGGTGATGTGTGATGTGTGATGTGATGATGGAATGCCTGCCGCGGTTCCGGTTTCTCTCTCAACCTTATCCTCACCTCAAAGTCTGCTCTCCAGGGCTCTCTCGCTCTCTCTCTCTACAGTAGTCTCTCCCATTCGGCGATAAGTGACTGTCGCCTCTCCCTCTAGAGCATTTCCTTTCATATAGATTCCCTTAATCAAAGTCTTGTTCTATCATCGTGATCAAGTTTTGCAAGCTTGCTGCCGCTTCCCGGGTTTTTCTTTGCGTGACCTTCCTTGTCTGGATTGTTGTGTTGACCTGGTTTGTCATTGGTCGTATTCCTCTAGACTATTTCCCTTCGCCTGCTATACGTTCGCCGAATCGACGGACGCCGAAGTTCTCGGAGACTTTGTTTCATTGAATATGACGAATTGATAAGATCTGTTGATCCCTGTAATCGACGGTCCGAGACTTTCGCATTTCATCACGTACAATCGAAGTGAAACCTCGAACCAAGATCATGAGTTCATCTCGAAGACACCATTGAACGCTTCGTTGCAAGAACATGAGAATCTCAGGAATACACAAGTCGTGAATCACACCAGCCTATTCGGCATCATAATAAGCCTTCACAATGGCTCAAGCTCAGATATATCCCAGCACATCGACGACCATGGACGATCCTCCAAGTTATATCGAGCGTCTGATCAATCGTGAAAATGATATCTTCCACCTCCCAATCTCAATGTTCGACAGGAGCCCATCGCCTCCACCCTACCACACCTCAACATCAACCTCCACCGCCTCCGAATCCTCCGAACTGACCGCCCAACCACCAACCTACGACTGCGACATCAACCTCATCTCCAACTTCCTCTTCAAACGCGAACTCGACACTCCCTCCTCCATCAGCTCGCTCCGCGACTGGCGCCGCGTCGAGGCCGAACTCCGCGGCACCGCCCTGCTCATGCGAACCTACTTCAAAGGCCGCGCGCAGCCGCTCCTCCGCACCTACACCCTGCAAGCCGCCGACGCCGGCATCGCAGCCGACTACACCGCGCGCTCGCACGTCCTCCGCGTGCGCGTTGAGGGCGAACAATTCCTGCTCGCGACCACGGACGCCGTGACGGTGGTGAACTGGGTGGAGAGGCTCCAGGCGGCCATCGCCATCAGTGCGGCGATCGACGAGCGGGAGGAGGTCTGTTTCCGGAGTGTGCCCGTCAACCGCAAGGCCGTGGAGCCCGGGTTCCGTGCGGAATTCAGGCGGAAAGTCCGCGAGGAGTGGGGCGTCAAGAAGGGCGAGAGGGAGTGGTTGAGGAGGCCGTTGCAGTGTCCTGAGGGACAGGAGGGGTTTTTGCTCCCTACTGAGAATGCCGCTGCTGCTCCTGAAGATCGTCGGGCGTCGACGTCGACTTCATCTTTGGCGTCCTCTTCGATGATCTCGCTCCCGAATCGCGCCGCGTCGATCACGACAACAACCCCATCGTCTCCACGCCCGCGAAGATCGAACGCCGCAGATCCGGAGGCCAACTCTTGCTCTTCTTCCTCGACAACGACGACAACCATGACTACAAGAACATCACCAGCTCCCTCGACCCGCCTCATAATGATCATCCAAACCAGCACCAGCACCCCAACAACCCGCTCCAGCTCCCTCAACCACACCCCCAACGCCTCCCAGATCCGCGTGCACCTCGCCTCCCCGACGCCCTACGTCCCACGAGCGCTGACCAACAAACCCCGCCTCGTCTCCCCAGAGCGCACCACCGCCACCTCCACCACCTCCTCGAACAACCACCTAACCTCACCCCCGGACGCCCAACTCTCCCCACCCGACCCTCCAACCCACCCGGAAGACGAGGCCCCCGACCCCCTCACAGCGACGACGACGACGACGGCGACGACGACGACAGACATGGCCTACATCCGCGGCTGCGCCCGCGTCCTGCGGTATACGTCGACCTGGCGACCGGGGTATTACGTCCGATACGGGAAGACGGTCACGATCGTGGAGCGGTTCACGGTGGCGGGGATCCTCAAGGGGAAGAACAGGGTGAATAAGGGAAGGGGGGTGGTGGTGGGAGGCGGAGGAGGGGGCCAGGGATGAAAACGAGGGATGGAAGGACGGAAGGGAAGAAAGGGATCAGCGTAGGATGACGGATCTGATCTGTCAGGACGAAGACTAGACGGCGGAGGAAGTGCTTTGTTTTGTTTTGTTTTGTTTTTGATGGATTTATGGGGTTTCTTTTCTTCTCGGTCGTTTTGATGGAATTTTATGAGTTTCGATGAGCGATGGGAGAGAAAAGAAGAGAGAGAGATAGAGAGAGAGAGAGAGAAAGAGAGAGAGCAAGAGAGAGAGCAAGAATTAATGCCTAATGAAGACTATCACGACCATGAGAGCGATGCCACTCGCGCTTTTTTTTCCTCTTCTCTTCATGCTGATGTGTTTTTCCGATCCTCCTCTGCAACACGGACAATCATCTCCCATCAAACGACCGACCAATCAATCATGCAACAAACGCGCGCAACAACGGCGCCAGTAAGTTTTCCACTCCCTCGGGAATCGCATCCAGCACCTGTAATTCCGCTTTGAAATTCAACATGAGCATTCGCTGCAGCTCCGTCCGCGGACAAGTTTGTTGCTGTTGCTGTTGTTGCTGCTGCTGCCGCCGCGGTCGCTGCTCGCCAGATCCCACACGCTCGTGGTGTGCACCGGAGCCTTCCCGAGAAATCTCTCGATCCAACATCCGTCTCGCCATCCCTCGGTCGCGAGCCGTCAACGCCAACAGTTCCTGCTCGGCGTGGACATGCCCAATCACATCTTGCAGGTGGATGCTGCGGAGCCCGAGCCATTGCATCCCCGGCACGGTGTGCTCCGCGTTCTCGTGGGCGAGGGCGAGCGAGCCGTGTTGGTAAGTGGAGAGGATCGACAGACCGTCGGGATCGAAGTCGACGAGGCCATAGACGGGAATCGCGAGGAAGCCGTTCCGCATTGAAGGGATGCCCATGAAGTTTAGCAGACGGCGTGTGCTGAGATCTGGGTAGCCTTTGCCCGTGAGCAGGATTCCCTGGGACGATGCGGAGCGCCAGAAGGGTGAGTTGAGCAGGGAGCGGAAGGTTGCTTCTTTTTCGATGACGAGGATCCACCGGGTGTGCGTCATGTCTACTGAGAAGAGGTCTTTCGGGTCGAAGATGAGGGTGCTTTCGTAGAGGGCGAGGGTCGTGATACTTCCGTCGCGTTTGTAAAATTTTGCTGCGCCTGCTATCAGACCTTTGGCTGCGGCAGTCACATTCAGTGAGGAGCGCGTCATGCCGAATGTCAGAGCGATATCATCGACGTAGCGGTCCACGATGTTTTGATTGCCGAACAAGGCAGGATCACGATAGTAGACGTCTCTGCGCTTTCAATCAGTCGTGAGCTCGGAGGCAAAAGAAGTCATATCTCGAAGGAACCTCTTTGACAAAACCACATCGTTTCGTAGGGCTTCGTGCATGATTTGAAGAATGCGTAGGACCACAGCTAATTGCCCATATCAGCAACTCGCTTTCATGTGTATTCAATCACAAGCTTAGTCAATACAGAATCTCCATGCTTCATCGGCGGTTTTGCCAGGAAAGCTCAATTTTTTCGTCGCGTGCGCTGCCACTGTCGTCGTCGTGATTTGTTGAAGATCACGAGCAAGAACAGTCGCTTGAGATCGCGGTCTCGTTCGGAGTGTGATGCTAATCTCGGATCTCTCATTGAGGAGGTCATCCACTATCTGTTCGAACATGGCTTCGACTTTGGCTATCGCCGTGGCACTAACAATACATTAATAGGACATCGAAAAGTCACACTTGTTCATTGTACTTTGGACCAAGCAAAGTCGTCGGCGAAATTGTATTTTGCACCATGTCATTTGCGCTGGCTTCCTCGACATCCATTCCAGGCTCGTGTTGAAGGCTATTGTCGCTGTCTGTTCGTACATTCGACGCCTCGTCTTCATCGAACCAGGTGGAATGCATCTCGCACTCTTGTAAGTTGCGGACTACTTTCAGACTTTCGATCGATGATCTTGGCAATATAGACGATCTTGTCGACAACCTATTTTATGTTGACCGCATCAACGTAGATGTTTCTGCAGCAAATGACGACGATGGAGGTGCGGGCACATCATAAACCTAACCAGGCTAGCGCACTTTAGCCGCGACGCGACGACGACGCGAAACACGGTCGTGCGTTTCAATTGAGGTACAACGTGCAACTGCCTGGATCAAGCCTCAACTGTAAATGTCAATTTGGCAATTTTCGAATACACCCGCCAGGTTTGACGTCGTCACATGAATTCTTCGAAGGAACAACATATCACGATGGACGAGATCGAATCTGCCCCTGCTACTCCCAACCCTCGCAAGCGTGCCGCCGATGGAGAACTTTCACCTGATCGAAAACCGCTGAACCTGAAGGGCACACAATTCATGATGCCGACGCCGCCGGTATCTGATGGCTCAAGTAATGCCAGTGCAGGATCGAGCGCCGCTCACGATGATCCCACACGTGCGGCTTCGCCAGCGCCGAGTTGTTCGACACTCACGAGCATGGATGGTCTCTCATCAACTCACGCTCCAGAAGAAACTGCGACCGGAGCAACGGCTACCACCACGACACGCGCTACAAGTTCGGGCGCGCCGCCTGCGAAACGTCGTAAGCTCACACCTTCGGAAAAGCTTGAGAAGCAGAGGTTGAAAGATCTCAAAGACAAGGAGAGGGCTGAAGAAAAGGCCAAGAAGGAGGAAGAGCGGGCTCGCAAAGATGAAGAGCGAGTGAGGAAAGACGAGGAGAAGCGCATGAAAGACTTGGAGAAGCAAAAGAAAGCCGAGGAGCGGGAAGCAAAAAAGCGCGAAAAGGACCTTGAGGAGGAACGACGAGCACAGGAGAAGCTTAAGAAGGAGCGTTCTCAGATGAGATTGGGAGCATTCTTCCAGTCCAAACCCGCTGCATCCAATTCTACCACAGACAACAACGATGCTCCGACAATATCTGCTAGGCGCAAATCTCTGTCTCTGGAGCCGTTTGATGCTATGGCAGACAAGATCCGACAATCGGTCTCACCAGCGAAGAGCACACCTTTCAGGGCGCGGCCAGTAGCAGACGCGAAATCACCCATGATCAAATCGACAACCACAATTTCTGACTACAGCAAGACTTTTCTCCCTTTCGTCTTACCATCATACAGTACACTAGCCATCACACATAAACAGCCCCTAGGAGAAGATTCTGCAGAGGTGAAAGATTTCGATCGCGATGTTGTCTACTTCTCGAAATCGGCTGCTGGTCAAGAAACGAGTTTGAGACGACATTTCCACGACGAAGCTCGGAGTCAACGTGGACTGCGTTTACCCAGTGTCAGAGCATTGGCCGAAATGATCGATCGGGACTCGTCACAAGTCGTTGATTTGACAAAGGACGCAGCCACAGTCAATCCGTATCACCTGTTACAAACCGTACCGATCAAACACATTCACTTTTGCGAGGATGTGCGACCTGCATATTGTGGGACATATACCAAAATTGAGAGCTCAAAGGTGTCGAGAGCGCCATTCAGTCGCGTTCGTCCAGATACTGATTACGACTACGATTCGGAATGCGAATGGGAAGAACCAGAGGAAGGAGATGATATTGTTTCGGAAGATGAAGACGACGCAGATAGCGACTGCGATGGTGACGAAATCGACGGCTTCTTAGACGACAGTGAGGATGCATTGAAGAACAAATCACGGATGATCACCGGAGATCTCGTGCCCGATAACACAGGACTATGTTGGCAGAATCCCAAGGGGCGGTTTGATGATCGAGAGCAAGAGAGCAAAATGCGTGGCATGAGGTTGGAGAATTTGTTGCCGGTCTTGTCAGGGAAACCCATAGATCCATTTTCGACCCAGTACTGGGAAGTTGAAGTTGCTGTGCCTTCGGTGGAGACACCAGCCATCACAGCTGGGCAGGCGACTCTCACTGGGGGTATGCTTGCTCCTCCTCGACCACCGCTACAACCTCGCGCCAGCGGAAACGCCGGCCTGGATCGTCCGCTTGTCGGAGCGGCGCAAGGAGAGAAAGGACCCATCACAAGTCTCGACTCCGGAGCGAATGCGAAACGTTCACGGAAGCCACAGCCGAAAACACTGAGCAAGGAGGATCTGGAGGAGTTCAAAGATGCTGTCGTGGGGAGCACACTGGGCAAGCTGGACTTGCTCAAAGGGTTGAAAACCAGGTGCGTTCTATCACTTACACAAGGGCCGAGGATCATTCGCCACGAGACTGACCAATTTCCCAGATTTCCCAAGATGACTCACGATGTGATCAAAGAAACCCTCGGACACTGCTTCGCACAAGTTGGCACGTCCAAGGCCGATAAGCGTTGGCTCTATGTTCCTACGCAGTGAGCGGACGAATTGAGCTTCCAACGATCGACTCCGACCCAACAACGGAATTCTCCTGTTGGGTGATATTCTGCGCCCTCGAGCGCGAAACATGAATTATGACATATTTGACAACATCATATCTTTTTGATGAATCATGCTAGCTTTTTTCCCGGCGGCTCCACATTCTTCTATCATCACCATACCATCAGATGCCAATTCAATAATGACATAATCTCCTCTACCTTTACAATTTATGACACAATAAGAAAAAACGGACTCGAAATGCGTACTTCATCTGTATACAAGACCTGCGACCAATGCCGAAAAATCCTCAAAATTCCCTCCCCCTATCTCTCATCATACAAACGACAAGCACATGTTTCCCACAAAAGAAATTCATCGCCCAATCAGCTCCCTCCATCCTAACAAATCCGCTGTCCCCTGATAACCAAAGCGGAGCGAAAAAGTCCGAGAAAGAAAAAAAGGGGGGGCATCTCACGACAAAAGCTGCTGCATCCTCTTCTTGTGCTTCCTCTCCGCCCGCTTGCTGTTGAACTCCTTGACCTGCTGCTTGGTCAATTTCTGCGCCTGCCGCTCCGCCTTGAGCGATCGTCCGTCGTGCGCGTTCGCCGCGGCGTCCACGTCGAAGAAGGCGTTCATCTGGCGCCCGCTTTTGGCCACGTCGCTGTGCCGTTCCGGCCCGAGGTCCGCGCCCGTCTGCGTGGCGCCGGTGAAGCGGTTGAGGATCATGGTCGAGGTATAGGGGTCGGCGGCGGCGGCGGCGGTTTGGTCGGGGGTGAGGCTGGCGTTCTGCTGTGCTGCGTCGAGGATGTTGGTGTACTCGGCTCCTGGGCCGGTCCGCCGGGTGTGGAATCTGGCGTAGGAGGCGTTGGGGTCGTAGTTGCCGTGGATTTTTGGGTTGTAGCCTTGGTAGTCGTCTAGTTGCCGTTGCGAGGCTGGTTTCCGAAGGAAAGGGAGAAGTGAGTTCGATGGTTGGCCTTCAATCTCCAGACTCGTTTGCTCACCTTGAGGTTTACCCGGGATCTGTAGGCCTGCTGCGGAATCTACAGCACCCGCTTGTGCGTCCCAGATCCAATACGGTTCCGCAGGTTCCGTCCATGATGATTCGCCGGTCTCGGTTTGTGTGTAGTAGAAATGTCCTGGACCGTACTGGGCTGGATCTGCTATGCACTTGTACCATTTGTATTTCTGTAGTTGCTCCTCCGACTTTGAATTCGTCAGTCTCGAGTGAAAGCGTTACGTTATGCTTCGAGGATTTCTGCTCAACGATGATCAAGTCGCTCTCCCAACATGCTGTGTCTCATGATGTGCCAGGGAATAGGGACGAATGAGCGCGATGGTGAGAGAGAACGAAGCCATCTCATGCCGCATGTTTAGTATCTACAGCAAAAATGGGAGAGAGAGCCGCACGTAGAGATCTCATAGTGGGCAGACGTCATCGTACGAGTACGATCGATGGAAGAAAGTTTTAAAATGCGCGAAGATGCCCAGTGTACATCTCGACTTTACTTACTGTCAAACCGCCAGTCGCGGGACCTTCATTCGCTGGTTGAGCTTCGTCTACTTCTCCCTCTTCCGCCACCTCTCCCTTACCATCTACTTCTCCCTGATCCTGGAGACGCGTGTTCATCAGCCAATGGTGGGATTAAATTATGGTTGTTGTTGTTGAAAAGAAGGTCACTCAGCGAGATGGCGGTGAGCCATTACTGTTTCCTCTGGCGGAGGGACACGAAAGACTTCAGATGCACGGTTGACGCGCTGCTGATGGACATCTTCAAGATGCCTGTTTCATGACGAGTTGTCAACTAACCTTGGCCGGCACTGTGGGCGCATCGGCGACGGACGCAATCTGCTCAGGCTTTTCTTCCAGAGGAGACTTGGTATGCTCCTGGATCTCATTCTGAGAGACTGCTATCTCCTCGGCCATTCTGAAGCGAATTGAATATGAATAGTGATGTGGTGGTGAGAATGTGGTAAGGAAGAAAAACAGATACACCTGGGCAGTATATAGGTGACTTCATGGGACGGAGGTCATGGCTTGCTGTATGGTGTTAGACCCAACCCTAACACTCCAGAGCTCCAGGGTCATCATCTGGGCCATTTTTGAATGCAATCGCCTGTCGACCTCTCCGCTCTCTGACACAAGACAAACCCCATGCAATATGAAATGACAGCTTCTAGTTCTGATCACAACATGATGTCCTCCAGAGGCTTTCACGCACGCGGTTTTATATCCTTCCGGCTTCCAGGGATTCTGGACATCTGGGGCTGGGTTTCGCTTGCCGCCGGCATATGCGCGTGTGCAATCAATTCGTCTCTGAGCACGTACTGAGCGCCGGGCGTGTATGTATAGTCCGCTGGTGTTGCCTGGAGGACTTCGGGTGCCCCTTCCGTATCTACGACTGTATGACAGGCACCTGCTGAGATGAGTGGTAAACAATATCTGCATGCAAGGTCGTGTATTCCATATGGTGTAGATTCTTATGCAAGGAAATCCGACTTCATAGGCGTTTGAATTGCCACTGTTGCAGTCTCGTGTGTGCGGACCACAGCCCGGGGTCGGTGACCTCACTTGAAGCTTTTTGCCCGCGAGCCGAGTTTACCACGATATGCACTACATAGAGATTGATCATACTGTAGCATCATTTCACACGGCACCACCTTTCCAAGTGACAGGCGCAATCCTCCGAAACCCTTCCACTTATTACCTATCCAAGAGGGAGGTGCACGACCATCCGCCTCAATATTGCATTTGGTCGTGCCTGCTCTGTTGCTCTCCACCGATTAAGCCAGCGCATACACGAGCCATACAACTTTCCGCCGCCGCGCTCTCCATTCCCAGCCCGCGCGATTATTTCGCCAGCAACCTTGGGCCACTCAACCATTCCGCTGCTGCTGAGCGTCCCTTGCTGCTGTATTCCGACTTTCGAACATCCGCGCACACCGGGCCACTGTGCGTAACTGGGAAAGAGTTGTGCCGAAATGTCCATCACAGAATAAGTGACGCCGCTTCACCAGCCTGAGCACCGCCGTGTCGCGTGATTAAGATGTTTGGACGAGTCACTGGCGCCTACGAAAACAGTTCACTGCACGACGATCCCACCGTACTGCACTCGACGACCCTCAATCCATCACGGCTGCTCTCTTCATAACCGCCATCGCCGTCGCCGTCGCTTGGCCGGTTAGTCTGCAAGCAATGGCTACGGCGAACCACCACCTACAACAGCAGCGACCCATTGTCGAGGCTCGGATACGAACCCTGGTTAACAACGATCTGAAAGAGATATGTAGAGCGCACAATTACCAGGTGTCGGGGAACAAGGCTCATTTGCAGGCGAGGTGTATCGAGAGTGAGTGATATCGGCGATTACATATAAGAGGAGGCTACGTCGTGGAAATGGATTATGAATGGGTGACGGGAGGAGGATGTATGCTGACAACGGCGTAGTCCTCCGGAAAATCATCAATGATAACAATCAGACCGCTTTCGACGCATTGAGCTATCAAATAAGCCATCACGGCCAGGAACCACCGCCCAGTTTCTCCCACGTCAAGACTGCAGACACAGGGTTCTCGAGCCCAACGACAGCTTCATACTCACACACTCATCACTCGCGGCCTCTACCAGCACAGGGACGATCGGCTCTGGGTCGACTGCCACCTCCGGGAAGACGTAAGACTTTGCGGATCGGATATGAGTGTGCGTGACGCTAAAGTTTGCTCTCCAGTTTTCAAACCAAGTCCATTCTATGAGATCATTGACAATGTGTTGCCATTCGACTATCTACCTGGTACGGAACCCTCGTTTGCATCTTGGATGGATCATTGAACTGACACGGCCTTCAAGAATATCCGCAAAACCGTAATACGGTCAATGCGACCTTGAGGTTGAAGGAAGATGCTGTGCGACGCCTCGCAGGTGACAGCACTTTGCGTCTACTGCTTTACTGTGGTATCGACACGAATCTCGCACCAAACTCGCCTCCCATTGATATCTCTTTCCCAAGCCAGATCGAGGTCAAAATCAACGGCGATGATGTTCGATCCAACTTCAAAGGTCTCAAAAATAAGCCGGGCTCCACCAAACCTGCCGATGTGACCGACAAAGTTCGTCGAAACACGGGATATGGTAATATGATTGCCATAACCTACGCCTTGACGACCAAACAATACATATTTGGCATACAGCTTGCACGGTATTGTAATGCAACGACTCTGACTGAACGCATCAAGCAAGGAAGATTTATTCCCAAACAGACCGTCCTCGATGAGATGAGCAAAGCAAACTCCGATCCGGACATTGCTACCACTTCGGTGAGAATGTCTCTCAAAGACCCAATATCTACCTTGCGAATCACAGTCCCGATTCGCTCAGACAGATGCGCTCACAATCAATGCTTCGACGGGTCCATGTTTATGCAGCTCCAAGAACAAGCCCCACAATGGCTATGCCCGATTTGCAACCGGACTATCCTCTTCGAATCTTTGCGGGTCGATAAGTACTTTGAAGACATACTGAATCGAACACCCAAATCCACCGAAAAGGTGGACATTGAGCCAAATGGCGAATGGCATGTTATCGATACAGGAGATAATGCGCGAGATAATCCTCCGCGAGGTCCGCGTGCGGCTTACGATGACGACTTCGATGACGAAGACGATGATGTTGAAATTGTCGAAATCAAAGACGAGCCGCCCAGTGCTACGCTTTCCAATGGAAGTTTCGCACGTTCGATGGCCCTGCCTGCTATATCGCAGATGACGACACCTCCTGTATCGTCGCGGGAAGCATCGATCGCCCAGCAGAACACCCAGGGCACGAAACGGCCTGCCACGGTGATGCCCACTGTGATTGATCTGATCTCATCGGACGAAGACGAACCGGTGCGGCCTGCTAAGAGACGGTTGACCAGTACGCAATTTAGAAACCCTGCACTATCCACCACCAATGTCGCGGAGAATATTACCGACAATACACCTTTGACATCTTCACATAACACACCCACCTCGGTTCCCGTCGCACCTCATTCGGTGAACCGACATCAGCCATCATCTCATCCCGCCGTCTCAACCTCCGCTCCAGCTGCTAATCCTTCTGAACCTCTTGCTGACCCCTTCAGGCAATCAACGCAGTCCACAAGACACCCATCAACGACAGAAGCCCTTTCAACCACATTTCCAAAACCAGCCAACGATCACTCCGAGTCCCACAGAAGCGGCAACGGCGAAAGTAATGTAGGCTCTGCCCAGGCCTATTTCGCCCGACACGCCAAGAATTCCGACCCGTTTGGAACTTCCATCAGCAGGTCTTCATCGCCCAATGTACAGCAAGATTTCAGCCGAGGGGCAGCGGACGGGCACTTTGGCAGCTACCGCGAACCGTCCAGGCCGAGCAATCCTCCTGGTGATAGAATGGAAATTGCTCAAAACACACCCGCCTGGTCTCGCTCATCCATGCCATGGGATGCAGACAGGCAGGACTACAACGATTCTCGACGTGGTCAACCATTACCACCTACGACGACCCAACAGGACCGGAACTATCACTTGGAGCATTATCCTCATCGCAGTCCGCAAGGATCAGCACGATCGACTTTACATGGCACATCATATTCACACCGATCGCCTCGCGAGGATGCACATGCGCAACTTCACAATCGTCCGACTTCGGCATCATCGACCGGTTTTGACCCAGCAACAAATCTGCCACCTCCTCCGTTGTCAGCACCGCCATCCCATCGGGATTCGTCTTCATATCAGCCTCCGCCGCAGACCATGAATCGGCCTCACGGTAATGTAGGTCCGACCAGCCCGGATCGCTCGCTTGCAGACGTGCGAGTTTCTTTGCGACATGCATCTGTGAGTGGCAATCCTGCTCAATCTGGCTCGCCACCTCGTAGCTCTGGAGTCGACAGCCAGGAGGATTGGTGGCGTCGGAACGACAACGTGAGGGCGCGGAGGGATCCTTGGGAACGAGGCCACAGCACGATCCCAGACCGCCGCGATCATAATGATACTCTGCATGATTTACAGGCGCGCCCTTCCCGTCAGTCCAGCTTTCACCATCACAATGGCGACATGGCTCGGAATTCAGCAGACTCGCCACCTTCCGCTCGTCATGTCCACGATAGGGAGTACAGCAAGCACCCGCATCCCTCTTGGTCCCACGACAGCAGTACCAATTACAGCCCCGGAAACGGCCTCCATCCCGCCCCGACCAACACCAACACCAACAGGAGCGGCCACAGCAACGGCGGCAACCGCGACCCTTATCAAACCCAGCGGAACACCCCCACCACATCCAACAACAGCAGGGCCCATCTCTCGACCTCGCCCAAGACCCACAGCTTCCCACCACCGTCAACCGTACCTGCTTTCGTCTCCAATCGTCATCCTCCCTCCCCCTCGAACAACAACCTCCCGCCCTACCCCCTCGACGACGGTGTCTCCCAACCCCCTCCACCTTCTTCGCAGAACTGGCGTTGATGATCCCAAAGGAAGAAAAGGCTCGGTTTGGGAGAAAGTCAGTCAGTAAACCTTCTCTCGCGGGGCTTTGTGGAAAATGGGTGCGAAGAGTGCGGAAAGGCACTCACACAGAGGAAAACCGATCTCGGGGAAATTCTTTCGATCGGGGAGAAACGTGGGCTGCTGGGAGAGGTTGTGAATTCTTTCTTTCTTCATGTCATTGTCATTGTTGTAATTGTGCAGCAGTGCCAATCTCTTTTCGATGTCGGTTCTTTTTTTGCTCTCCCAGAATCCCCCCCCCCCTTTTTCCGGCTCGGAAGTTTTGTTTTTTTGTTTTCTCTTCGTGTATGTGATGAATCGATGTGTGCATGCATGCATGGAATAGCATATGATAGGATATGGTATGATAGGATATTGTTGCTCCAGCTCCTACTTCTGCATCTGCTTCTGCTCTATGAGAGCGGCGATGTCATCCAGCCACGATCGGAGGAAAACCAGAGCATCTTTGTTCTTCACCAAAGGTAGTTTTTTTTTGCCAAATATAAAGCTTTACGAGCATTTTTATTCTACAGACGCATCTTTGCACTTCGGCGATCTTGGAAGGCGTGGCGAACGATGATGATGATGATAATAATACGAACGATGACAGGCGTGAGTCCATCCATATATGTCACGATGCCCGCCGCCATCTGGAGCCATCGCTCATACCTGTGCCGATGAGATTCGCCGTCCTGTTCTGCCTCACCTCTCTCTCTCTCTCTCTCTCTCTCTCCCTCTCCCGCGCGCGTTCTACAGTACAGTCACAGTCCTATCTCTCCCTCTCTCTCTCTAACTGAAATATGCAAAAGCGTAATTACCGGATATGGCATAGCGGGACAACTGTACAAAAAGCACATAAAATACATAAAGTCATGCGATTTTTTATGCCCTGAGATCGAATGAAGCTTTTCCCTTCCTTTTTTGGTGAGAGGGCCGGATCGTCCCACCAATGAGATCGAGCTTCAGGGGTCGTGCCGGAGTCCGAACACGGATAAGTGCCGAACCCTTCTTTGGCAGCCCTGAAACGGGAAGGGGACGGGAGAAACCCTGAGTTCGTTTTTCGATTTTTGTGTGGGCGTGTGCACGTTTCAGGCAAGGAGGGACAACAGAAAAAGGGCGGAATTTATTTTATCGAACCACTTTCGCGGCAAATCCCATGTCCGCCGCCGCCGCCGCCGCCGCACGCCACTACCACTACAGAGTGTTTCCGTCCCAATGCAGGTGAGAGAGACGCTATACTACCATGCATGCGCTACCGCTGTCGCTTCGGAGCTCTTCTTTCCCGCACGTATCGTATGTTGTATCGGGAGGGAGGGAGACTGACAGCAACAACGAAAAACACCAACGACTCCCTCCGTGATGAGCATGAGAAGTCCGAGTACTGCATTTTAGTATACTGTGTTGTATACGCCGCGAGGAGAAAGGACGGCCATGGTGCAGGGTGATGCGTGCAAATGTCTGGCTGCTTGCTACAGGGAGAGATTCTTCAGAAATCTCGAGGCGGAGCTATCCTCATCCTCCTCCTCCTAGCACGTCTTCTCCCCCCTTCCCGCCAATGCGCCGCCGCTGCAACATCCGGACGGGTCCCTAACCGTGCCCGGGATGTGACAGTACAATCAGCAGCAGCAGCAGCGACATCAGAATGAATAATAATGATGATCCACCCTACACCTGGGGAGTAGTACCGTACTGTAGACGAAGGGGTTCCCGGCCGCCGTGGGTTCCCGCCGCTGTCGGCCCGCCCTCGAATGCGTGGCACTTTCGTAGAATCTCATAATAATCATTTCGTTGGGATGCTTGTTTGCAAGGTGGGAGACAGTACAGCACTGCTGCAGTTCAGGAAATCGTTCGGTCTCGGTTCTTATCACGGAGCTGTGAGTGAGTGACTGTGGCTGCTACTACCTACTACTGTACCTCTGCCGCATTTGATTTGTCAGGTCGGCGGTCGTCTCTTCATATCCACCTCTACTCTTACTTTCCTCACTCGCTCTTCTCTCTTCTTTTAATCTGATCTTCCTGTTCTCTCAACACGATCTCACAGACACACACACACCCTCGCTACCACCGAACGACCGCCGCCTTGAGCTGGTGCTCTTGTCGACTTCGCTCCTCTCGCTGTGCTTCGCTGCATAGCTACACGATCCCGCTGCTACCACTGTCATCGCTTTTACCTCTCATCACCGCCATTGTCCTCGACGGGACATTGACCCTCGAGAGCTCTCCCTTGGACGTCCCAGGATACACGCACTCGGGCGACCGCGAACATCACTTTCACCCGACCCGCAAGAGCAGAGCGCGCATAGATCGCGAAGGGGGACAACACACCACCCGGTCACATCCCTCACGACCCGCCCGTCATGGACGTCGTCCTCGAATTCGCCGACACCTATGTCTTCGATCGGATCTACGCCAACCTCCTCCCTCTTCACACCTCGTCCGCTTCCTTCGACCCCATCTCCACCATCACCGCCTCCTTCAAGAACGGTCTCCAGGGCGTGGGCGCCAACGTCGTCAATGCCACATTCGCTGCCGCCACCGCCGCGGCCACATCAGAGACCCTCCCGATTCGATCGACGTGGCAATGGGAGCCGGCGAGCCAATTCATGAGCGCTGAGCCGAGTGAATATGCATACCTCAGCCAGTGGGATCGGGACAACGTCCTCCGACAGTCCATCACCTTGTTTTTCGTCACAATGTGAGTAGATCATGCCTTGCACTTTGCGAGCGGTGTTGGCCCTGCAGTAGTCAAACACCGCTTCACTCGACGTCCCCTTCTTGCGCTGCCGGGGCGATCCAAACGCTGACATTTCCCTCTCTCCCAGGGTCTCCGCGAACCTCCTCTACTTCGTCTTCGCGACGCTCAGCTATCTCCTCGTCTTCGACCACGCAACCTTCAAACACCCCAAATACCTCAAAAACCAGATGCGCCTCGAGATCACCCAGGCCGTCACCTCCATCCCCGCCATCACCCTCCTCACCGTCCCCTTCTTCGTCGCCGAGGTCCGTGGCCACTCCTACATGTACGACACCCTCGCCGACGTCGGCTACGAATCCTCCGTCCTCTCCTACTTCGGAAACTGGTACACCTACCTCCAGTTCCCGCTCTTCCTGATGTTCACCGACTTCGGCATCTACTGGATCCACCGCGGCCTGCACCACCCGATCATCTATCGCCACCTGCACAAGCCGCACCACAAGTGGATCATGCCGACGCCCTACGCCAGCATCGCCTTCCACCCGCTCGACGGCTACGCCCAGAGCGTGCCCTACCACGTCTTCCCCTTCCTCATGCCGCTGAACAAGTTCGCCTACCTCGCCCTCTTCACCTTCATCCAGATCTGGACCGTCATGATCCACGACGGCGAGTACGTCGCCGACTCGCCCATCATCAACGGCGCCGCCTGCCACACCATGCACCACCTGTACTTCAACTACAACTACGGCCAGTTCACCACCCTGTGGGACCGCCTCGGCGGCTCCTACCGCCGCCCGAACCCGGAGCTCTTCCGCAAGGAGCAGAAGATGTCCCCCGCCGAGTGGCAGCGCCAGACCCAGGAGATGGAGCGCATGGTCGTCGAGGTCGAGGGCGCCGACGACCGGAGCTACGCGCCCGAGGAGGCGAAGAAGACGCAGTGATCGTCCTCCCCCACCATTCCATTCCCCCTCGGAAGAAATGAATTCAAAAAATTCCACGATGGTTTTTTAGGCGCCGTTTTTTTTTTCTCTTTCTTTGGCTTAATATCCTCGATTTCCCCGCTCGCGCCATGTCTTCGCGACGGTCGTTTCTACCAACAGGGGGTTCCTTTGCTTTTCTCTCTCTCATCGGGCGCAATCTCCTTCCACTTTTGGATTTTGTTCCCTCCCTCCTCTATACTAGATCATATTATAGGATATCGAGAATGGAACATGGCTATTTCTGCCTCGGTTTCCCCTTTCTCTCTGTCTCTCTCTCTCTCTCTCTGTGTGTGTGTGTGTGTGTGTCTCGATAAATATATATACATATATCCCTCCCCCGACTTCTCCCGTCCTACGTTATAGAGTAGTACGGACCGGAGTAGTCGATTCCACGCGGTTTTCATCTTTCATCTTTCATCTCTCATGTTCCATGTTTCATGTTCGTGTCCGTGCTTTGATTGTCGCTATGGTTCTCCCTCTGCTGCTTCAGGGAGCTTTTGTTCTTGTATCCCCCTTCCCCTTCCCCTTCCCTTTCCCTTTGCTTCCTCCCTCCCCAGTCTCAAATCTTCTCTAGAATCGCGCCTCCTTCTCCGGGCCTATCTCCGGGATCATCTGCTGCTGCTGCTGCTCCCTGATCACCCCATCGCCTAGAAGGTTTTGTTTCACTGCATCATGCATGACGTGGGATGATTGGTTTCGCCTGCCCTGCCTCCCTCCGCTGGTCTTCTCTCGAGGGAGAGGATGTATAGATCGTTTGCTTCACTGCTCGGGAAAATCAACGAGAGGGAGGAATGCGCTCTTGCTGGTTATCTGGCTATCTCGGTATCTCTGAGAAGGGAAGGGAGGTAGAGAGAGAGAGAGAAAG
>NW_022984956.1:141024-193004 GCF_010015565.1 Dissoconium aciculare CBS 342.82 | reverse complement strand
GAGAGAGAGAGAGAGAGAGAGAGAGGGAGAGAGAGAGAGAGAGAGAGAGAGTAGTTCTCCTGTTTTCTTCCTTTCTTACTCACACACACACTCTCTCTCTTTAATATCCGCCCCCCCTCTCCGGAAAATCTGCGACGGAGAAATAGGGGGACGTTCCATGCTCTCGGACTGATCATTATCATCATCATCATCACCACCAACGACAAGAAAAGGTACAGGATTGGATCTTCCCCGACGGATTCCGCCATATATTATATATATATCCATTTTTTTCTCAGCCGGAAGAGAAGACTTTATTCATGACGACCCCCCGGCCTTGATATCCCTCGGCTTGACGCGGACGTGGAAGTCGTGCTGGTACGCGAACCAAAACGTCCGCACGCGCCAGGGGTTCTCCTTGTCCACGATTTCGAAGTCGAAGGTCCGGACGAGCTGGGAGAGGAATTTGTGCATCTCGACCTGTTTTCTCGACGTCAGTAGCGAAACGGAAATGGTCGATGGGTACCATGGGGTCCGAGATTCACAACCTACCAATGCGATGTTCTTCCCGATGCACGCGCGAGCCCCGTTGCCGCCGAACACCAGGCTGTGCGACTCCAGGAACCGCGATTTCTCCTCGCTCTCGAGCCAGCGCTCCGGCCGGAATTCCTCCGCGTCGGCGCCCCAGATCGCAGGGTCGCGGTTGGCCGCGATCGCGCTGACGCCGACGCGGGTCCCTTCGCGCAGACGATAGCCGTCGACCTCGAGGCCGGTCTTGGGGACGTGTCGGAGGAGCTGGAAGGGGATGGAGGGGAACAGCCGGGTGGCTTCGCGCACGACGGCGACCAGGTAAGGCATCTGCTGAGTCTCGAGATAGGTTGGCGCGGCGCCGTTGTGTTCATCGTAGAAGGTGTCGACCTCGGCTCGGAGGGTCGCTAGGAACCGAGGGTCGCTCATGCCCAGGTGGTATATGCAGGCACGCATGCCGATGGAGACGGTGTCGGCGCCGGCGCCGCTATGGTAATGAGTTAGCCGTCCGGCTTTGTAGAATGGTACAATCAGCACAACATCGGAACTTACATGATGTTGCCGCATTCGGCCATAATCTCAGGTACACTGGCTGGGCCTCCGTCCTTGGCCTTCATGCGACAGAAGTGAGTCAGCATATCGTCCCGAGACTCGCCTTTGCCATCGGCAATATCGTCTAGACGGGTCTGAATCCGCTTGAGCGCCCATTTTTGGAATTGTTCCATCGGTGTCGAAGAGCCGAAAAGCGCCAGGAGACCCGCGACGTAACGATTGACGACAAGCTTGGTCTGGCCAGGGATGTGGCCCATGGTACTTGCCGCGATAAACCCCTGGAGAATGGTGCCGCGTAGATTTTCAACGTCGGCGGCTCCGGCGGCGAGGTGGCCCAGCCATTCACCAAAGGCCAGTTCGCCGACCACATCGAATGCGAGCGCATTGGTCCACTTGGCCATATCGGCAATGTACTCGCCACCGGCGGCACGCGTCGCGAGCTGCTTCCAAAGCTCATCGAGGCATTTCTGCACGTGTGCTTCGTACTTCAACACGCCGGTCATGGAGTATGGCGCCGACACACGCTTGCGGAGGAAGCCGTGGATATTGCGATCGGTGGTCTGGAATATTCCGGGCGCCTGGTCTGGTCCGAAGGTCCAGGTGTCATACCAGTCCGTCTTGGGCGCGTAAGCCCCGCCTGCACCGTAGAGCACCTTCGCTGCAGCCGCATCGACGAGCGAGATTTCGTCAGGTGCGATACGGACCACTCGGCCGTATCGTTTGTGTAGGTCGATGATGTCGTCGTGCCACCCACCGAGCATCAGACGCCGTGTACGCCATATACCAGTGATGCTCGCGATGGCAGGGCCGGGGATGCGTGCAAGCGGATGAAAGAATCGTCGATAGAAGAGTACGCCGACCAGACTGATCAAGAAGGTCAGAAAGAGGCTGCCAACAATGGCTCCTGTGGAGAAATTCCGCAGTTGAGCCACGATGTCGGCGATGGGAGCGCTCATCCTGACGAGGTTTGGTGCTTAGACACCAACTTCAATGCCTGTACGCTTGATACCTCCAAAAATTCCGTGTTAGTGATATATCCACAGATCATACGGTTGGTCGTTGATTGTAGCCGTATCAGCGGTAGCTTGCCCTTGCGAAACGTAAAGTGTTGATCGAGAACTTCGGAGCGAGCGGCCTCAGTCCTACTTATATATTGTCCAATGTCGTGCAAATTGTGTGAGTAAGCTCAAGTGATGTGCGATTGAAGGCGAGGGCGAGGGCGACGACCGCATGTCCTCCACGCATAGCTAGCACAGCTAGTCATGCATTGCTGCAGTCGCAGGACAGGCAATCATTCCGTTGGCTGTTAACGTCACCCACCACCACCCACCGGACCGACGCCCACGATGCTTAGTGTCTCGGAAGGAAGCTGCACCGGCGGTCCGAACGGCGTTGAGGGGTGGCCGAAGGGAGTTATCAACCCATCAGTCAACCACCTGGGAAGCGACGATCCAGTTAATGACACTGTTCTCGTCTCCCGGCCTTGATCGGCATCTTGTTTGAACCTGATTGTGCCGTACAGTAGTTCATGGGCGTCTGAGAGCAATAGCAAGGTTTCTTAGTGGATGAGGGCTTCTCGGGCACGGCTTCCGGATTCGGGCTGACCTTCAGGGCTTATGAACCACCAGCTTCGAGAAAACGTCCCACGGACCTCAATTCCTCCGCATTTCATCTTCATAAAACCTTACCTACCACTTCACATCACATTCATAAAATCTTACCTTTCCACAGGACCATCGTGTCTGGGAGACGATCGTCCTGCAGGACGACTGATTCCAGTTGGACGTCATCGTGCCGTCTCCGTAATATGAAACACTGCAGCTAGTCCTGAATCGAAGTTCTCGACTCGAGTCCTTGCAGGCGGAGAGTCAATACCAATCCTAAGAACGAGAGCCACGTCTGCGAAACGCCAAGTCGAACGGTATTGGATCACGAGGATCACGTTTGCTGCAGTACGGAAGGGCCGAAAATCCCTCTCATCCAGCTTTTCTCTACTGTCAGACCACAGATCCTCCATCCGTTCTGGCTTCGTACGGCTTCGTATGGCTTCGGTTCAGATCAACGGTGAGTCGGCCATGTGAGGACGGTCTTGTTAGTATGTTACCCTCTCTTGAACGCTTCGAGATATCACCGACTCCGACTCCAAGGTCGCCACCACGTTCATGGTCGCCGTCGCAACTGCTGGAACTCCTCTTTCTGTGCCGGGTTTTGGCGACGATGTTAGTGACGCCCCTTGTCACACCACTGGGTTAAAGCTCGTGGTCCCGTCATGACTACGATATTTAAATCACGAGATGCTGTGTTGAGGAATATGAGCTCGACTGCGAGCTCCATGAATCGGCTTGTTTAAGCCTGGTTGTTTTGAGCGGATGACCACCTAGAAGATCCGTATAGTCGATGGCGATTTTTTCGGCGAAGACGTCGGTGCCTAGCTGAGTAAAACAATCATTGTCGGCGAGAAAGTGATGTGCGAGCGATCAGCTATCTATTAATCTTTGACGTATCTAGTACAGACCGTCCTGTCAATGACATCTTCAATTTCCACCCTGTCAATCAGATACTTGGTGCAATTGTGGGCCACAGTCATTATCGCGAATTGATCCCACATTAAAAGATAGGTGTTAGTCCCGCAATGTATATCTCCATCATCCAGCACTCACGGCTTCGTACCGGGTTTATCGGAGCTGACCTCTGTCCTTGGTGACTACACGGACATATCAAGCTTAAATCCGAACTCATAAGTCAGTGGAGTCTCCATACCGTCTGCCTTCGCAAGACTCCGACATCCTCGGAACCGTCATGACGATACTGATCACAGGATCCAACGGCATCACGGCCCGCCGGTTGACGGCTCTCCTGCACCCTCAATACCCACTCCTCATCGCTTCCCGCTCAGTCCGATCAGAAGCGACCAGTCCACCTCGTGTGCGATTCGACTGGAAGGACCCGAAGACATTCACAAACCCCTTCGAACACGCACAGGCCCAGAGGCAGCCCATCACAGCCGTCTATTTGGTCGCGCCGACGGGAGAGCAAGACGTTACAGATGGCGAGCTCACATTCATCAGTCTCGCCGCCGGCCGCGGCGTCAAGCGCTTCGTTCTGCTAGGCTCCAGCATGGTCCCCGAGGGAGGCCCCTTCATGGGCCAAGTCCACAAGAGACTGCGGGAAATGAACGGTGTAGAATGGGCCGTGTTACGGCCCTCCTGGTTCATGGGTAAGCCGAGCGAGCACCACCGTCGTGGAAACGACCCTATATCAGGAACCGCCGTGAACTGATGCAAAGGGTGGACAACCCCCCTCTTGCCAGAGAATTTCTCCGAACAGCAACACCTCCCCACCATCCTGCACGAACGGAAGATCTACACCGCGACCGGACGGGGTCGACTTCCGTTCTGTTCCGCCGACGACATCGCCGCCACGGCTTTTCATGCCCTGACGTCCCCCTCGCCGCCTGATCGGGAATTCTTCATCCTGGGCCCGGATTTGCTGAGTTACGCCGATGTGGCGCGGATCCTGACGGACGTCATCGGCGAGGAAGTCACGCATGTGGATCTCAGCTCGGAAGGGTTGATCGGACGGTTGATGGCGTTCGGAGTATCGGGGGCTACCGCGGAGCTTTTGGCGGGGATGGACGAGAGGATCAGACGAGGCGCCGAGGAGAGGACGGGCGGGGATGTGGAAGATGTGCTTGGGAGGCCGCCGAGGTCTTTGAGACGATTTGCGGAGGACAATCGGAGCGTTTGGGCGAGGCATCGTGGGAATGTGTGAAGGCGTAACTGATGTTTCGTTTCTCGCGTCGAGGAGCTTACGAGATAGACATATCGTAGACCATGTCAAATGATTCAATGGGTATGTTTCTAGTAATCTTGTGAGTCGTACTAGGCCCAGGTGCCTATCAGCGAGAGGACATGTCGTAGGCATCCGGCTCGAGAGGTCAGAACCCATACCTGACACACTGAATGCTGCATGTCACGACCTCACGAGAGGGTGAAACGTCTCCCCTGGCTCGTGTACTTCCGATCGGCACACCGCATACAAACGGACGACCCATGTAAATGGAAATATATAGTCTCAGTTCATAAAATAGATGCTCCTATCTAGCCTCTTTATGACATACAAATCCAACACAGGAGCACAAGCCCGAGATCTTCGAGCGTACGCAACATTTCTACTCGTCCGTGACGCTCGCGAACTTCTCGTTCATCCGCTGCAGGAGCTCCTCGTACTTCTTGCTGACAGCCTCCTCACCCTCAGAGGGCAACTCGAACTTCATGCTTCGGAGATCAGACTGGATCTGGGAAGTAGCCTCACGGACCTTTGACCAGCTGTGTCCCTGGGAGATGGCCTTCTGGGCCTCGTCGTGGAAGGTCATCATGCCCTTCATCATATAGGCGGTCTTCCACAGAGGACAGAACTGATCGTAGTCACTGTAACCGTTCTGTTGCAAGAAGTCCTCCTTGATGAGAGTGGCGACGTCAAGGGTGATTTTGTCGCCGTCACCCAAGGCGGACTTACCGACGAGCTGCACGACTTGGTCGAGCTCCTCGGAGTCGGAGAGCAGCTCACGAATGCGGTTGGCGAATTGTGGGAACTCGGGCATGTGCTCCGAGTACCATTTCTGCAGAGTCATGGTGTATTTCGAGTATGAAGCGGAGGTGTTGACGGACGGGAAGTGCTTGCGCTGAGCTAGCTTCTTGTCGAGACCCCAGAAGACTTGCACGATACCAAGGGTGGAGCTGGTGACGGGATCTGAGTAATCTCCACCTGGCGGGGAGACGGCAGCAACGATGCTGACACTACCCCTGCGGTCTGGAGACCCAAGAGGAACGACCTTGCCGGCACGTTCGTAGAAAGAGGCGAGCTTGGCACCGAGGTAAGCCGGGAAACCTTGGTCTGCCGGCATTTCTCCCAAACGACCTGAGATTTCACGGAGAGCCTCGGCCCATCGAGAAGACGAGTCAGCCATCATAGCGACATCTTTGCCCTGGTCACGGAAGTATTCGGCGACTGTGATTCCGGTGTAGATGGAAGCTTCACGGGCAGCCACGGGCATATTTGAGGTGTTGGCGATGAGACATGTGCGCTTCATGATAGGTTCCTTGCGGCCTTCGAAGTCGATGGTGAGCTGCGTAGAACGTCAGTATTGAGATATATCAATGTATCAGATGATGTGGCATCTCACCTCTGGGAAATCCATCAAGACTTCAGCCATTTCGTTTCCTCGCTCTATCAAATGTGTCAGCTTAGCCAAAGGCTCCTTGAATCGAATATCACATACCTCCACAACCGACATAGACGATGATATCACTGTTGGAGAACTTGGACACAGACTGACTGATGACAGTCTTGCCACAGCCGAAAGCACCGGGAATGCAGACGGTACCACCCTGGACACAAGGAAACAAGGCGTCCAATACACGTTGTCCGACAATGAATGGGTCTCCAGAGCTGGTCTTGTCCGCAGTCGGGCGAGGAACACGAACGGGCCAAGGGTGCATCATGCTGTATTCTGACTTCTTGCCCTCGAACTCGACTTCCAAAATCTTCTCGTCCACAGTGTATTCACCCTTCTTCGCGATCCGAGTGATCTTTCCTCGCGCACGTGGCGGCAAGAGGATCTTGTGATCGCTGAACAGGGAGTTCTCGACAACGCTTCCAAAGACGTCACCGCCGGTGATGTGGTCACCGACCTTGAACTTGTCGCTCGGAGTAAAGTCCCACTTCCGCTTGCGGTCCAGCGCCGGAATATCGATACCACGAGGAATGTAAATGCTCTGGCTTGCGTCGCTGATGGCCTTCAGCGGTCGTTGAATACCATCGTAGATGGTCTCCATCAATCCAGGTCCTAGCTCGACCGACAAAGGCTTGCCAGTCCGGTAGACAGGGTCACCGACCGTGACACCGGCAGTCTCCTCGTATACCTGGATGGTGGCCTTGTCCTGGTCGATACGAATGACCTCTCCGACCAGATTTGCATGTCCGACTTTACATAATTCGTACATGGCACATCCAATCATGTTCTCGGCCACGATGACGGGACCCGAGACGGAAAAGATGGAGCCATTTTGCGGCTCCTCGTCAGACATGTTTGCGTGATTTGATGTGTATGGCGGAGCTGTGGCGATCAGATGGATAGGAGGCGTAGGTCGAAGGCTATTCTACGTCTCGCGTGAAGTCGTGGATGTCGTCGTCGTTCGTTGCGTATAAGACGAGAATTGATAATGCAGCTTCCAGAAGCTATGAACTGGTCGGTGAACTTGTCGGGACCGCTCGAATGTCACAGATGCAGGAGATGCAACAGGATTTGGCGAAGCTGATCAGAAGTTGAGAGGTGTCAGTGTCGACTGCCAGCTAGTCGACCTTCAATTGTGAGGTTGATATAGGCGAGAGAGACGAAGTTGTGAAGTGGCACCTACATGCATTGATGACAACGACCACGGCAACGGATGAAGCTCTGTTCATTGCCGCTTGTGATGGGAAGAGCCGCGCCGCCATCCGCTTCAACAGTTGCCTGCAGCGCCCACGCATTCGCGCAGCTTTTGGCGGGGGCTTGGCAGCAGTGACGCAGCTCCAGCGTTTCGAGAACGTTTCGTCATGGCTCATCCATTCAAGCCTGAATGGTGAGACTCTGGCTGTGATAGGCCATCATCATAGTCTATCATAAACATACCAACTTTTGAAACAAAGTCGTTATGGCAAAAAACGGCGCGACTATGAACGTGAAATTGCTCAGTAAAGACAAGGTATCATCAAACTACATCTATTGATTTCACTCCTGTACTTCCACCAAATGCAATATGAAAAGACACGCAATAGCCTCGCCTTTCGATGATGGGTGACTAAACACCCGAGTATTGCCACACCTATTGTCCAGAGAGGACGCTGTGAGTCTATTGGACTTGGCTGACAATCTCGCTTGCCCGGCTGAGACTTTCCACCATCTGCTGGCACTCCTTCCGCCTCTTGACGGTGAAGTCGCTCTCCTTGAGAAGATCATCCAATTCGTGAGTCCGGTACATTTGCTCGAGGAGTTCTCGTTGCATGTCTTCTTTGGAGTGTCTGTGGGAAATTCAAGTCAGTAGGGTGATTTTCAAAACCGTGATAATGATAACTTACTCAACGAGGTTTAACATGATTGCTTTGGGGACCATGTCGATCATCGTTCTCCGTACGATGTTGAAGTATGAGGAGATGAGCAATTTGATGACCTCAACCTCTTGCGACTCCTTCTCGCTCAGGGTACCACTAGCTTTCAGCGATGGCGGGGGCGCTTCCATAGCAGCCATCTTCTTCTTGTTCTTGCTGGCGAAAAATGAGCCGAAGAAACCAGAGTTCTCGCCGCCGCTGCCGTCCAAGACAGGGCTTGCAGATCGTGGTGGTTGAGCGCTGAGAGGCAGTGGCTTTCCAGTCTTAGGATCGACTTGTACGGGCTTCAACGCTTGATGCTTCTCGTTGACAATCGCCATGGCGCGGTGACCGTTCAAGAAGTCGGGGTGGCCGGTATTGACGTAGCATGCCTCCATAGCAACAAGATCGCGTACAAGCTTGTTCGTAGGCTCCATTGATTTCTTGAAGAAAGAGACGACAACGGCGTGCAGCTTCTCCTTCAGCAGGGGATATCTGCGGAACGTTGGCTTGTTGACCAATTGACCCAATATCCGAACCAATTCGTCGTAGATCAAGCTGACACACTTGAGGGACGGTTCCTCGAGACGCTTAATTTGTTGCTTGACGATGAGCTCGAAAGCCATGGTACCGACGAACAGTGCTGGTGATGAACCGGACGAGTTGTAAAGGTAGTATCGAATGTCGATGTCCTTGACATGGTCAAATGGATCCACTGCCTTGATTCCGTTGCTGTACAGTTCGTGGTAGACGAAGGCGATACGTGCACCACCGGAAAGCTCGACAGAAGAAAGCTCCGCGTTGTTACCCTCCAGTACAGTTCTGAAGTCTTGGGAGAATTCTGTGATGATGTTGAGAACGATGTTCGCAGGGTTGCCTAAGATGCTGTCGCCTAGTGTTTGCAATTCCGCAGTGTACTTTGCCAGCGAACCCGAGATGCGTGCCTTGATGTCAGGTAGTGTCTGTTTGATGTGCATCATCAAGATCAAATTGAGCTTGCGCGCCAGATACGGGGTACCGCAATACGATGACTTGTTCCGGTATGCCTTGTGGTTCTCAAAGAAGTTCTTCTCGTGTTCCAGAGCGTGTGATATAGCCTTCTTGTTCTCGATATCACGTTGTCCACGGTTGACCACCGGCACGTATCCGAGACGAAGAGGAATGATTCGACCTGCGAGAATATCGACGACGTCTGTGCCATCGTCCATCAAATCGACTTTGGTAAGAACACCAATTGTCCGTTGTCCTTCAGGGTCGACTTCTCGGGCGAGCTTTAGACCATCTGAGTTTGCCAAATCGGTGTTTGCGGCAGTAACTGCGAGAATGATTGCATTCGGCTTTGAGATTTGCTTGAGAACCATATCCTTGATCTGCTTCTCAATATCCCTTGGCTGGTCTCCCACAGGCACCTTCGTTAACCCGGGAAGATCGACCAAGGTGAGTGTAAGGACATTTGGCGAGAAGATTCGTAGGTTGATAGGTGCAGGAGAAATGCCAGCATTTTTCCCCGTCTTGCTCTCCGTCTCTTTTACGATCTCATCCCGAATCTTGTTGAAGTCGTAGAACTTCTCGCCCGGCACGTGTAAAAATTCTCCCCATTCTGCGCTGTTGGCTTGCTTATCTCCTCCTTCGCTGTTCGCAACTCCCTCGACAAGATTCTTTGGCGCCTCGCGGTTGATGAGCTGTAGGACGAGAGGTCGTCTCGTGACGATACCTGTGCCTCGTGGTAGACTGTGTATCGGTGAGCACAGCTATACGGTTCGTCCTTGAGCCAGTAGCAACGTACAAGTCTCTTCCAACGATGTTCTCCAATACCGAACTCTTTCCGCTCGATTGCGATCCTACGACGACAATCTGTGGAAGATCGATGGGGTTCTGGACCTGTTCGGTGAAAGCATCCCTTTAGCGCATGAACGAGGTCCGGGTAATGTTCCGAGAAAACCTACGCCGACAGTGGTGAACACATCTTGAAGCTTGTTGACAAGCGTGATGAGTCCCGGGTCATTCACGTTGATCCTATCATCATGACTTCTTAGCTCTCCTGTGACCTGGTCTCCAGCACCTTCTGGCGAACCTACGCATTAGGGTTTGTTTGCGCCATGATGTATGATCTCCGTTGTGCACGGAGTTTTGCTGGTGAGGACCTGCCTGGTCTAGAAGAAGCGCATAGAATGAAAGTCGTTCAAGGCATAAAGTCGCAAGTTGATATGGCTGGAAATCGTTGGGCAGGCGCAGTTGAAATGTATTCGCTGTTATCCTGCCGCCTCTTGACAGGGTGTAGATGTGGCTCGTGCGCAAAGTTCACGGCTGAGCTCTTTGCCCTGGTGACGCCCGAACTTGGACCCTGCAAAAGGTTGGACTCCTCACAATGTTCTCACGCGACTTTAATCGAAGTCCGTGATTTTGTCGTTATCAAAGCACTTCTCTACCGATCCCTTTCGACCATCCCGATCTTCTATTTCGATCAAAATACAGGTAAAACTTCACTCCCAAGCTGTGTAACTCACGTTATTCCAGCATATCAATCGCGCAAGCATAGACTATGTACAAAGCCACGACCGAAACCTCGTGCCAACTGTCAGGCAGCCACACACCGAAACGCGCGTCAACCAACGCATTCAGATGATGTGCAGGTCATAAAATACTTCCTCGCCGTTCAAGCGATCTGATTCAAACACTGCTTGCCTTGCATGGACAGCAGCTCCGAACATGACGTTTTTCTCTGATCTCTCACCGTCAAGGATTTGATTCTCGACAAAGCAAGCACCTCTGAGAGAGAATGTAGTATGCGGGGATGAAGACACCATCCTCGCACAGAATGGTGTAGGTGCACCCGAGATCACCAAGATGAAGTCTCCCGCATCGGCATCGGATGTGAAAGCTAGGCCGCTCAAACCGTTGGCTGTGACAATGTAGTCGTACCAGGCTGTAATTTTCCGCAGATAATCCAGAATGACTTCATCGACACGATCTTCTGGGATCAAAGCTCTCTTGAGAAGCTGCGGCAATTTGAAATAATAATCGAACTTATTGGCGTCTTGCAAGAGATGCCCTCGACCACTCAGGCCGTCATACGCCCAGCGCCAGAACACAGGACTCTCGATCATAGAGTTGGACGTTTCGCGATCGTTCGACGGGAAATGTGCGAGGTACAGCGCCTGCCATCTCTGCAGTGTGCGAAGAACTTGAGTCGGCATGTCACATCCCGGTATTTCCACCAAGCCGTCCGCGACCTGCACCACGCGATCCAGTATAAAGCCCTTGACAGTAAGACTTCTGAGATCGGTGGTTTGTATTTCTATTGGCACCTCCGGTCTAACCGCACCGTCGGCTCGATATTTTGTATTCCATTTGATGAGCTTATGGTACACTCGAAAGGGGACGGCGAAGTCCGGAACCCAAGATGGTAGATTGCGATTGTGAGAGCAAGCCTGCCCCAATATTTCAAGATTGTTCGAATGCATGATCAACTGTAGCGTCGCTTCGGCAAAGACGGTTTCGGCGCTTTTGTTATAGTCTGGTATGATGTTGATTGTGCTGGGCAACAGACCAAGCAATCCGTATATCTTGTCCCTCGGATCCCTGCAACAAAAGTCTCGGAAACTGAATAACACATCAATGAGGATGCGTTTCATTGACATCTGATCAGATTCTGCCCATCGGTCACCTTGCTTCATTAATTGCGCCATGGCCATCGGCTCAAACAGTTCCCTTGACGAAATTCCAACCTGTCGAATCCTTCGCTCGATTTCGTCGCCGGTTGCCGCCAGTATGTGCTCTTGCGCATTGTAAATAAATGTCCATACGGAACCGTAGCTTGAGCTGGAGGGACATGCAAATTTAACCCGCTTGCCAGCGCCGTGCAACACAATCCTATCTTTCAGAGCGATCTCCTGCAAGATCCAGGTACGCCTCCAGTAGGGAATGCCACTCAATTCGGCAAGATTTTCGATTAGCTGCAACTTGGAGGAATCGTAGTGGCGTGTCCATCCGGAATTGGGATCCTGTAATATGGAGGCCGACAGCTCTTGGAGAGCCTGCATACTTGCAACCTGCACCAAATTTGAGTCACCCAACCAGATGTGCACGAGCTTCGCGAGTTTGTATAATTGGGACATCATTGCCACCTGAGCATTGCGCTCTAAAACATCACTCTGGTTGATACAAATGGCATCGGCCCAGATCGGCACCACTGCAACGTCCTGTGTCGATCGTAAATGATTCAATGCAGCGGCAAGATTCTGCGTTACGGACACCCTTCCACCATTGACGACGATGTCAATCGCATCCCGTTCCGAGCCCCAACAATATGACAAGGCATTGAACTCAATCTCGTCGTTCAGAGATGCGATCTCAAGCGTACATTCTATGATGGCGGACGTCGTGCTTAAGATCCGTAACAAACGAAACTGCTGCCTCGAGGCACAGAGTGGAGAGTACAGAGACGACATGGCGTAGGGAGAAGAAGGTCGCCGCGATAGGCTTGCGGTGTAGCCATCGTGGCCCCCAGCAGGTACGCTCTCACATCATGTATTGTGCGCGTAGAGAAGGTTTCTCCTAGCGATGAACCGGACTAAACTGGCTTGGATAGGCACTTTTCACCGACCTGCAAGGCTGCGTATACTTTCCCATTCAGATATCTGGCCTATTCAAATGTGAGAAATGTCTCGGATCTTCTGAATCCATCTTGAGACCTCGTTTGGTGACAATGATGCTTGGGATCAGCCTGCCTTGTAGCGATTCAATTTGGCACATAAAGCGAGTGTCGGCGGATGGAAAGACGCCATTACAAACCTTGGAAGCTTGCTGTCTGGTCATGTTTCCAATGACTGCCAAATCCGGCAGGTTCCCCGAGCGAACCCTGAATCCGATCGCGTGTTCGGTCCGCCTGGGCGACGTTGCTACAATTAATTCGTGACCTGCATCAAACATTGAAATCCACCATTGAGCGACATCCTGGTGAACAAAACCCCAGTGCGCCGTCGATCATGCACGCTCTCACCACCGCAGTCGCCCTGATCGGGTGTCTCGCATCCTTCACCACCGCGACAGCCCTCACATTCAAGCTCCCGGCCAACGAAAAAGAGTGCTTCTACGCCCACGTCGACAGAGCGGAGCGGAAGCTCGCGTTCTACTTCGCCGTGCAGAGCGGAGGAGATTTCGATAGTACGTCCATACGAACAAATTGAGGGGAAAAAGAGAGGTTATGGGACTTGCAATACTGATTGGAGGGAACTTCTAGTCGACTACACTGTCTTCGGCCCCGGAAAGGCACCCGGCCAGGAATTGACGCTGTTCAGCGGCGAGAAGGAGCGGCAGGGAGATTTCGTCTTCACTGCGAATCAAGTTGGAGAATACCGGTTCTGCTTTGATAACACCATTTCGACCTTTTCGGAGAAATTGATTGATTTCGAGATTTCGGTGCGGACGACACTTCATGGGATTTTCTAGCTCTTAGAACATGGGGAAGCTGACTTATGGATCCCTCCAGATTGAGCACGAGGAACGCGCGAGTCTGCCTCAGAAGGGTGGAGCCAGCGCAGAGCAGCTCAGTAGCGTCGATGAGAGCATCATGCGCATTTCCGGCCACGTCTCGGTTCTGACGCGACAGCAGAAATACTTCCGCACCCGTGAGAACCGCAATTTCAGCACGGTCAAGAGCACGGAGAACCGGATATTCAAGTTGAGCTTGATGGAGAGCGGGATGATGGTTGCGATGGCGGGTCTGCAGGTTTTGGTGGTCCGGTGGTTCTTCACGGGCGGTCGTAAAGGTTTGTTTGGGAGATGCTCTTTCGGTGATATTGAGAAGCTAACGGTATTATCGCAGGTTATGTTTGAACTATCGTGTTTCCGTTGTGTCGCTCCGATACACGATTCTTATCTTCATCGACGGCTGTATTCCATGATGACAAAATGAGCATTAAAGTTCCAAATTCCCAGCCGACGATTCTCCATCTATGAAGTATTTTCCGGGTTGTGCTAATCTGTCTAGTGGCTGGCACGGTTCACCGCGCCTTCTGCAAAATACCTACCAATGAGATCCACGCGCAGGCAATTTATCTCCTCATCAATCCTCTCATGCGAGGATCTGCGAGATATTCCTCACCATTGGGTAGACATACGACCCATTGGTCATAGCATCTTCGGGTACATACCACCTCACTGTATCACATTCGTCAGCAAGCATATCCCTCTCCCACAAGAGCACAAAGAAGGGGAGAGAAGAGGATACTCACAAAGCATATAAAACGAATCCTCACTCGGCAACCAATTTCCCGTCCAATTCTTCGGCGGCGGGACCCCCTTCCTCTGCAGCAAAACATCAAACGGGCCATCCCTGGACGCATTCGCCTTGGGACCATAGATATATCCCCCATCGCGATACGTCATGTCGTACGTGCGGTCCCCGGCGGAGAAGCGATTCAGGCTATTCCTCACGAGATTCCCATCACCGCCGTAGACCGACAGACTCCAGAACCCATTCTTCTTGAGCTTCGGTTTGCCCCAGAACGTGAACAGCCAGCTCCCGTTCGCAGGGATCGGATAAAAACTGTTGAAGCCCACGCCGCGGTAGCCCGGATACAGCGTCTGCGCGGCCACCTGCAGCTGCGGCGCCGAGAGCTGCACGTAGGCTTGCGCGGCGTAGTTCCGCCCGTAGACGCCCGCGTAGGATTGCTTGAGGAGGTAGTAGTCGTTGCCTTGCGGGCGGGTGTTGTTCGGGTTGTTCACGTCGGCGGTGATGGACCGGTTCGCGAGCGCGCCGGCTTGCGTGAGGTTCACCCCCGCGGGAGCCGTGTATCGGTCGTTGTAGAGGCCTGCGAGGGAGAGGATCGTCGCGACGCGGTACCGGTCCGAGGACACTAGGGGTTGGTTGTAGGGGACTACGCGCGAGGCGAAGGCCAACTGTTGCGCCGGAGACCGGATCCCTAGGAAGGAGCCGTTCTGTGCGAGACTTTTGAAGGACGGGGCGGGGTTTTCGGTGTTGTACTGTGGTCTGCGGTCGACGGGAGTGAGGGATGAGGCGTTTTGGAAGCCGCGGAGGGTATTGAGTTCGGCGGTCGAGTTGAAGATCACCTCCAGACGGACGAGCATGGTGCCGTAAGAGCCGGGCAGGCTCACGATGCCCTTGTAACAGGAGTTCTTGAGCGTGCTGCTCGAATTGTCGAATCCTACTGCGTCTCCAACGTCCGCGGCGCGACGGATCAGGTATTTCCCCGGGACGTTGCCGTTGACAATGCCGATGTTGGCGAGTTCGTTGCTGAAGGCATCGTAGACGGGATAATTCCAGTAGCGGTCGTCGCCGATGGCAGGGATGACGAGCTCGACGTCCTGCGTGGAGAGATCGAGGACAACGCGGGAGTAGAGGGTGTCGACGTTGGGGGTGAAGACGCCGCCATTGTCTGGGGAAGCAAGGTTACGTTGGTGGAAGAATTCATTGACGGAGGCGTTCCTGAGGACTGCTCCGGCGAAGTTTGCTAGGAATGCTAGAGGGTAGGTGTACTAGAAGTCACTTCGGGGTTGGTATGACAAGCTGATGGGAGATGAGACGACGTACGATGATTGCCCATGCTGATGTCTCGAGTGTGTCCTTTGGGAAGTCGTTCACGTTGATGATCGCGGAGGAGTTGGTGCTGGTATCATTAGCACCGAGCACCCCAGTGGACTGCTGCAGGACGCAGATCGCGAGGCATGCGATCCACGATTTGACATGCATATTGACGGTACACAGTTGTTCTATCAGTCCGAGGAATCCGTTTGCAGCAGGATTGGCAACGCATCACGATTGTAATCGCCCGGCTTCTCGTGATCTTTTATAGTGGTACCCAAACGCCCATGAGTGTTCGCAATGCTTCCTGACATCTCACCGATGCCATCTCCATACCTAGGTAGGCAGTTCAAGAGTCTACTAGCGCCACCGCGTTCAAGCCAACAATGTCGCCATAAAAAGAATCAATGGCGCATGGCGATCTAGAATGCACGTGGGAGCAAGCCACATGCAATCGAATCTGCGTCGCCGCATTCCTAGATCTGTATCTTTTCATCTGCCGTGAGCTCAATCATGTGCTTACACCGGAGACATCTCCCCATGAGGCGTATCGTTTCTCTCCAGTAGTAGCAGAACTTTCGTAGGATTCGAAGCGATGACAGAAATCAACTCGCACATGCTTTCTAGATCTACGAGATACATCCATGGCTGAGCCGCATCCCTCGTGAAGTATGGCGAAATTTGCCGAAATGCTGCATTTCGCATCCATTGGGAACGACGACATCGGCGCGCGGCGCATCGGCATGTCTGCCGACCAAGTTCCCGCGACTGTGACGACGATCGGAGGTCGCTCCTATGTATAGCACGGTTCATGCTTTTCGAATTGCGCTTCCTACAATTGATTTCTTCGGTCGGAGCCTCGCTTATTTTTTTTGCTTCAAGGTCGATCGGATTAAGCAATCACTTGTTTTCTTCAGTGACATTCAGTCTATTCACCAGTCGCTTCCAAAGTTCAGACGTGAGGAGACATAACGATACAAATGACGTCATGACGCTGAAATCAATACAGCCGCCAGGCGCGTCTCACTCACACTGACTCACGACAGCTCACGAAAGCAGAAAGGTAGACTTCGACTTTGGCGCGCGCAAGGCAGCGGCTTTACTTTCTTCTTCCTCTTTCTCCTTCAAATTTCCTTCACGGATAATAATACAACCACACCCGTATTCACGAAGAACAGTATCTACCATAATATCAAAGAAACCATAACCTCAAGAACAAAGAAACCCCACCATCCAACCGCAACAATGCTCTCCGCAATCCTCCTCGTCATCATCGCCATCTTCCGTACGCATCCCTCCCTCTCCCCAAAGAAACTCCCCGATGTGTCCACCGCAACTGACGTCTTTCTCTTTCTCCTTCTCCAGTTCCACCGGTAGCAGTCTTCCTCATCGCCGGCTGCGGCGCCGACCTGCTGATCAACATCTGCCTGACCATCTTGGGGTACTTCCCGGGACACATCCACGCGTTTTACTTGCTGTACGTCTACTACAAGCGCAAGGATCACGTGACCAATGGCATCGTCGACACCGCGCCTGCGCCGGGCGTCTACTCGGATCGCATCCAGAGGGGCGGGGAGACCACCTACGGGACTGTCTAGAGGGTGATTTTAGTTGGAAAGAGGAGGGAGGAAGGGAGAAGAGGAGCGCAAAAAGGAGATTATGAGGAAGTTGAGAAAGGAACGAGAAAGGCAGTGTTGGTGAAACCCACAATATTGTATAAGGCGATGAGGGGGAATGCGAAGCAGGATGGCAGGATCGGAGTTATTTATTTTCCTAGAAGAAAGCCAGAAATGGCCTACCAACAGCATTTCCCAAGTGAGAAAATTTCATCATGGAACGTCCCATTTCGAAAAGCAATCACGCTTTCATTTCCCCGGTAGGAAGACAAGTCGCCTGTCCACCGGGTGCTCCTAGCGCACAAACAAAAGAAAAGCTTTCCATTTCAGAAACCTCACCCACTCATCCACCCATCCGTCCATTACGCCATCCATGCCCGCAGCGAAGAAAACCACATCTCAAACCCCCCCCCCCCAAAAAGCCCTGCCCCATTTTCCCCTGCCCTCCGCAGCAGCAAAACAGAGTACGTCACTCCCTCCAGTCCCTTCCCAACAACAACAACGACGATGAAGATCCTAACGAAGGCCAAATCGTCCCCTTGCTCCTCAGCGAAGTCGGGATCGGCGAGGCGGTGGCCTCGTGACCGTCAGGCGTTTCCTGCTTCAGCTTCAGCTTCTCGTCTTCGAATCGTCGGTAATTGGCGCGGATTTCGTCTTGCCAGAGATCGGCCGCGGCCACGGCCGTGGCTGTTGCGGGGTCGAGAGGAGGAGCTGTTGTTGTTTTAGGAGGGGGAGGAACAGACGGAGGCGCGGTGGGGGATGATACGATAACTGGAGGGTGGGGTGGGAGGGCGGCGCTGGTGCTGGGCATGGTGGGAGAAACGGGAATTTTCTTGTTGTGAGGAGAGGATATTGTAGAAGTAGTTTCAGTGCCCTGTGAAATTGTGGGTGGAGAAGTGATGTGATGGTGGGTTGGAGGGGAGGTGAGGATGTGAAGAGAGAAAGTGGAGGCGTGACACTCTTCTTGGAATTCGTCTGCGCTGTTCAAGGCATGGTGGTCATCCTCGTCGGGTTCGGAAACAGCAGCAGGACTGCCGTGGCCGCTATCTCCGAGCGAAGAGAGACGATGACGATGATGAGGAGGATCACGAGCTGCATCGGGATGGAAGGCGGGGGCGTCGAAATCCCTATTCTGGGAAATATCGACAGGGTGGTTGCTGAGATCGGAGCCGGGAGCGACGTTTTCTTGTTCGCCCAGCGAAGCTTTCATACTCGATGCGCGAAACAGGCGGAAAGAGCTGAAATTTCTGCGTGAGGACTTCTTCTCGAGGACCGTGTCGTCGGTGTACCTAGAGACGTGTGAATCCAAGGAGTCCACCTTTCTCCTCGTGGCTGCAGATGACGAATCGATGGTCTCGTTCTGATAGGATTTTGGTTCGAGGGTAGAGAGGGCTTCACGTGAAGCAACGCGCGAAATGCGCAGAGCGTCGCTCGTCGCGCGACGGGTGATGACTTTGCCGAGACTGCGGCGTAGGCGAGGGAGGATTCCCGGTTTTTTGATGTCGTGTTTTTCGTCGAGAGCATCGAGGTTGGAAGTCAATCGAGTGTACGGGCCGACGATAGACAGGGATGAGTTGTTCGATGATCCGGCTTTGCTTCGTTCGTGGGGTCGACCTCGTGAAAGAGTTGGCGAAGAAGGTAGAGAAGAATAATTTGTGTATGAATCGGTCGAAGAGGATAGAAGCTGACCTGTTCTGGCGAGGTCGACAGGTGAGAGCGTCAAAAGCTCGGCAGCGGGCGATGCCCACGGTGTGCCGGCCTCTGATGCCGAATCGAGTTCATTGCGGCGGTTGACGTGTGTCGCGTCTAGGTCGATGATTGAATCGTCATTCTCCTTTAGATTCTGAGCTGCGGCGAGCAGAATGGCTGAGGTACTGCAAGGTGACCTTGAAGCCGAGTTTTTAGAGCTGGCATTGGCAGTCTCGATAGAAATAGGCGTCAGCTCGCGCTTGGCATTAACGGACACTTCTGGGAGAGGACAGTCGAGAAATGGCAAGGTCCCAGGAGCGCTATCATCCCGCGGGCGCTTGATCGGTATCTCTTTCACAGGTTGCGTCAGATGTCGCCCTACACGATCAGTGTCGGGAGCAGCTGGGCTCTGACAGTGATCAGGACGCCGCTTGACCGTCAACGGCAGCGCACAGCGAATGACAATCTCATATCGTATCGCATCGGGGAAGTGCTTCACAAGAGTCGTCGTCAGTTCCAGCGGCATGGTATATACATCATGGCGCTCCGCACCGAGGGCGCCAGCGAGGGCACGAGGGACATGCCCGCGAAAGGATTCCGTACTGGAGTCCTAAGCCAGCCAGTCGCACGAAGGACCGATGTAGTATTCAATGTCGACGTTGGACATGTCGCAGAATGGCCGAACGGAGCTGATACAGGGTTGCAGGACGAGTTCGGTGCTCTCCCAGATCGTGTTCCGGAGATGCTTGAAATTGACCACGGGAGGGTGCCAGCCGTAGTGCAATTCCACGTCGATGCCAGTGGTAATAGTCGGCTGTTGGGGGACGTTGAATTTTACTTCCAGTGCAGGAGCGGTGCCAGCGTTATAAATCCAGCATTCCCGTGTCAGGACGAACTCTTCAAGCGCGTCGAACAGTCCTTCACAAGACCGATTCGATATCTCTGATTCCCCATAGCTGTTGCGGAAACTCTCAACCATGTCTCGAACAAGACTAGAGACGGTTATGGTGAGCGGTTGCTTGCCCAGATCTTCCAAATATGTCCGAAACGTCTGTAGTAAGTAGGCAATCTCGATGGTATCTTCGTCACGAGAAGGGGTCAGCCCATGATCGTACAATTGGAGGATTACTCATCGACTGCACATACCACCGGTCGAGCAGAGATCTTCCGTGAAAGCCTCGATGGCGACAAACATCGTCTCTTGCGCGAGTGCATGCTCAAACGCCTTTTCCCAGAAGAAGATCTGTTGTGCGACTCGCGATGATGGAATCCTCCACGTGCTGACGATGTCGCGATCATAAACGATGCCCTGTCCGGAGCCGACGGCGCTACTGGACACTGCTCTTGGGACCGCGCCGTCAGGCATAGCGGCCGCCATGCAAGCGTCGATAGGAATGTTCTTGCGTCGTACTGCGCCGGAGCGATATGGACGGTGGAATGGGTGGTAGCATTGGGTAGGTTCCGTGCGGTGAGGACCACAGCCGCCCGAGACTTGGATATTGATGTTGGAGAAGAGGAAGTCGGTAATATTGTCAGGTGAAGATGAGATGTAGTTGACGAAATCGGTCTGGTCAATCCGTCAGTCTAGATTCGTGCCATGTGGCTTGTCCATTTGAACGCACTGGATCTGCCATGATTCGTAGAAATGTCGAATATCGATGGACGCCAAGTTGCGCAGATCTCGTTATTGTTGAGAGCAGATATCTCAGTAGGCGAGGGAGATCTTCAAAAACGTCTCGGAGGTGGAAGTGGGCAAGCGTTGCTCATGAACTAGAATGGTCTTTGCCTGAAATCCGTGCTTGCTGCTTGAAGATGGTTTTCCTTCTTTGGCAGTCGCGCCATTGTCGCTTTCAAATCCCGGAATTTTATGGATCGTACGCGGGCGCATTGACGGGTCACATTCACACAGCGTCCATCATCGCTCTCGTACTCAGAACCTCGTTCTTATTCCCCAACCTCGAAATTTGCAGAAATGCATCGGAACCATATCCCTCCAGACTATGCAATTCCAAATTTCCCGCCCAGTATTCCGCATAGATCCTGCTCATCGGCAGACCGATCCCAAGCTTTAAATCTGCGGACCGCGCAGTGATCGGCGACAACGAATCAGGTTTGACATTCTCCTTCTGCTGGGAGGTTTGTGTCACTACATCCTCCGGTGTCGCCGCGAGACGGGGAACTTGGTTGAGGTTGCGAAGGCGTTTGGACTTGCGTGGACCTTTGGCGAAGGACCATAGATAAGGGAGTACCTCTGGATCGACGCCGCCGGCTTGGTCGGATACTCGGATGATGATGTGTTGAGGAGCTTCGCAGACGAGGACTTCGATCGGTGGAGGTTTGGTCGAAGGAGATGCGGGACTGAAAGTCTCAACGGTGCTCTGAATACTGTTGCGGAGGAGTTCCCCGATGATGTATTCAAGATGCGATGGAATATATGGGAACGTGATATCAAGATGGCCCTTGACCACAATCTCTGGCAACACTACATCCAGACCATAGGCTTGCTTGGTTGCGGCTCGCGCGATCTCTGCGCATTTCTCAATCAATTCCCGTGCATTGCACCGGAGGAAGATTTCGCCTATGAAGTCATCCTCAGGAGCCATCGGGGACTTTTTCGCATCTGGAAAGTGCCATGGCGAGTGGAAGGTATCTGTGAGAGCTAGATGCTGTTCGGCGATGACTCGCCGACTGATGCGTGACCGTAACAGAGTGTTCATGAAACGATCACATTGCTCACTTTTGACTGAGCCTTGAATCTCGAGCACGCCGATGGCCAAATGCGGGATCACTGTCAGATGCTGATTTAGCGTCGTTTTGATGACTTGGCAGAAACGGTCGTTGTCGTCAAGTGTACGGATCTCTGGAACTTTTCGGAACTGTTCGAATGCTGCGTAATAGAGCTCATAGACGTGTCCGATGTGCTTGTTGGTCAATGCCTGGTAAGGCAAGGTCTGCATGTCTCGAAGACGATGAGCGATCCTGGTCGGCAATTCCATGCGGACGTAATTGGCTGAGCTCAAAAGACGTGCTTCGGATAGCGATCGACCGAAGAAGGTCAATTGGCGGAGGCTGATGGGATGTGCTTCCCGGGCGACCCATTCGTCGAGGACTGTCGAAGGTCTCCATGGAGGAGGTACGGAAGGTTGTGCAGAGGCATCAATCGTAGACGCATTGATCGCATATGTTCTTCTTAAATTTCTTGGATTATTGAATCTCCGCAGTAGACTATGTGAGCGCCTCAATGCCTCCATTACGTAGATTTGATATGCGTGTGAGATCGTTCGGATATGTCGTGTTGAGAGCCGTTCTCGAAATCGTGTGACGAGAATTCACGTGAGAATAAAGCGATGATGAAGCTGAATGTTTGGATGTGAATGGTCTTTAACAGGCCCAGTGAGACATGTTGTTACCTAGGTTTCTAGTGATAATCGCAAAGGTCAATGATGATAGAAATGCAATTCAAGCCGGGCTAGAGTTGTTGCGAACGGATAACATATGTCGTTTAAAATGTCCACAGCATTCAATTATTTTGCTGTTGTCGGCGATGGTCAGGAAACGGTCACGCGACACGCTTGCTGGAGAGTACAGGTGAAGGTTGTTGTGCATTGCTGAAATTGACTCCGACACTAGTATATTGGGTGAGAAATGCTCCGTCGATATGCGGGAGATATTGTTCCATTGATTAATGGCTCAATGCTGTGGGCCAGTCTTCGATGTTTTGTTACGGGATTTCTACTTGAATTCTGAATCGCAACGCAAAGGAATCTCCACAGTGAGAAGTACTACCGGAGAATGATATGGCGCAGTCTTGAATCCATCTATCGAAACTTTGCAGTGCATAGAGAAGCATAAAATGGAATGCAGAATGAATGTCACCTATAGTACCTTGTAGGGTGAACTTGGAATGCATCGTTTGGTGCAAGCCCTCGATGATGTTATGTGCAGCATGCCGTAGTCAACCTTGAACACATTCTTGTACCTAGCACTGCCTGGCACCTGGGTATATTCTGGACACGGTGCGACAGTACAGTAAGTAGATCGCAGCATTTGTACTGCGGCGCCGCGAATGCTTCGTATCCAGGGCTGTAAAGAAATGCGACAGCGCCGGGCCACTGTCCATCGACGTGCAGTATCGTGTCAACGGAGTCCAGATGGAGCTCCAATTCTGTAAGCAACTGCAACTGGGACGAGGGAAGCGAATCGACATTGGCATCTATGGTGGCCTTTGCCCGAATCGTGATGCATATCCGCCTGGAAACCGCAGCAGGACATGTCGCAGGGAAACAAGCTGAATATGGAGTGGAGTATTCAGTAGAACCGGGAACGTGTAGTTGCACGCGTAAGCAGTTCGTGGTACTGTATGTACTGAAGTCGTCGCTCACCTGAGGCTGTTATTACTGTCCGGACTTCATCGACTGTAGGAATGTGGCATTCATCGGATTCCTCGCTACTGTACATCATCGATGAGCTTCGTAACTCCTCCTCGTCTTGAATTTTGGGTCCTATCTTGCACTCGACAGGTCCTTCACCGAGCGTAATGACCAACATGGCATCTCTTACGACTTTTACGAGGGTTGTGGAGTGAATGCAATGTCATTATATATCACGAATTACAACCTCCAGGACGAAAAGGCCCATCGCCGTTCGACCCAGTTCAACACGGAGCATATCTATAACAGCTCCTGTTGGTCACCCATCTGGGCAAATTGCAAACATATCAAATCGCCGGCTGCACACGCGTTCATCCATAGCCGCAGGTGCCGAGAAGGAAGCTCCTCCGTCATCCCATCAAATCCACCTGGGCAGGTATTGTACAGCGGGACGGCGCAGAACTTGGCTGAATCCTATGTATACGCTATAGCTACCACCTACCTCCAGCTTCTCCCACAGCGACCAATCATCAATTGTTGTGCAAAACTCGGTTGGATTCGAGGTCTTTTCGCCTGGTGCATACTTCGATCATATTTGGCCTACGACATCATCACTCTTGTACAGCGCGCGCAGGAGCGTTACTGTCCTTTCAACATCTACACTCCGGGCGGCCCTGATTCCCTGCCTGCCTGCCTGCCTGCTCTAATTTTGACCCTCTTTTCTCCCCACCTTTCTGTGACGTGGAGCAACTACGGACAACTTTAGAGAGCCTTGCGCAGCGCTACAGCACAAGTGCTACCACCACCGCCATACGTCTGACGCAATTGCCTTTCCACAGCAGCAGCCATGGATCCACAGGTACGATAGAATTCTTGCATTGCATTCACGATATCCTTCACATTGGCCAATTCCATCCTGTTGCATTCACAGCGCATTGCCGGCTTGTCGAAAGCGAGCTCCCTCTTCTTCGACCGTTCAATCGCCCCACACTTGCACTGAACATCGCTGACGGTCCTACCTGATTCACCAAAATACAGATAGGTAGCGATATGTTGGTCGACTCCGATTACGATGAGAAACAATCCTTCAATGACGACAACGACCCCGTCGCCATCATAACACCAGAGGAGGAGACCGCCATGGAGGACGACCGGGATGCACCCGTCGAGTCTGCATTGCCACTGGCAGACGATCATGAGGCTATGATCAAACGATACATGCCTGCGAGTCCCGAATGTGAAACATTGGCCGAGGCAAAATACACCTGGGACATACAAAATTGGCGACAGTTACCCAAACGGACAACAGGTCCTGTGTTTGATTGCGGCGGGAGCCCTTGGCGCGTATTATTTTTCCCTGCTGGAAATGGAGATAATGAGAATGTCTCCTTCTACCTGGAGCAGGGATTTGGAGAGGAGAAACCGCCAGAGGACTGGTATGCTTGTGCGCAGTTCATGTTGGTACTCTCCAACCCAAACGATCCCACACTCTACCTCCAACACACTGCCAATCACCGCTTCACGGCAGAAGAAGGCGATTGGGGTTTTACTCGGTTCGCCGTCAAGACGCGCATCTTTGCAGCAAATTTCGACAAACACGATCGTCCTCTAGTCGAGAATGATTGCGCGCGCATGACCGCATATGTTCGTGTCCTCAAGGATCCCACAGGAGTCCTCTGGCACAACTTTGTCAATTACGACAGCAAGAAGGAGACGGGCATGGTTGGATTACGGAATCAAGGCGCCACATGCTATTTGAACTCGCTTCTTCAATCACTATATCTCACAGGCGCATTCCGAAAGGCGATATACCAGATTCCCACGGACGACGAGGAAGAGAAAGCAGGCTCAAATTCAGCATATGCTCTGCAACGGTTATTTTATCGTCTACAAACCGACCCGGTCGCGGTCTCGACTGCTGAACTCACACACTCCTTTGGTTGGGAGAGTCGACAAATTTTCGAACAACAGGACGTGCAAGAACTCTCTCGAATTCTTATGGAGAAGATGGAGACCCGCATGAAAGGCACTGAAGCAGAGAATGCTTTACCCAACATGTTTGTGGGAAAAATGAAAACCTACCTCAAATGTATCAACGTCGAATACGAAAGCAGCCGCATTGAGGATTTCTGGGACTTGCAGCTCAACGTTTCGGGATGCAAAAGTCTCGACGACAGCTTCCGGGACTACGTGCAAGTTGAAACCTTGGAAGGGGAAAACAAATATCAGGCCGAAGGATTTGGTCTGCAAGACGCAAAGAAAGGCGTCATTTTCGAAAGCTTTCCGAACGTCCTTCACTTGCAACTGAAACGATTCGAGTACGACTTCCAACGGGACGCGATGATGAAAGTCAACGACCGATATGAATTTCCGGAAGTTTGGGATGCTTCACCTTACCTCGACGAGTCGGCGGACAAATCAGAACCATACATCTATCACCTACACGGCGTATTAGTGCACTCGGGTGATCTGAATGCTGGTCATTATTATGCATTCCTGAAGCCTGAAGAGAATGGTGACTTCTACCGTTTCGACGATGATCGAGTCACTCGGGCGACCAAACGCGAAGCTATCGACGACAACTTTGGCGGAGATTATGGAGCATCACCTGGCACAAAGGGTCAAAACCCTTACACGCGGCAATGGTCAACCAAACGGTCCAACAACGCATACATGCTGGTCTACGTCCGGGAAAGTCGAGTGAACCAAATCATTCTCCCTCTAGATGCCGTTCAACCACCTGAGCACCTCCCAAGTAGAATCGCGGAGGAGCGAGCTGCTACAGAACGTCGTCGGAAGGAGAAGGAGGAGGCTCATCTGTACATGAATGTCTTGGTCGCTTCTGAGGCGAATTTCAAATCGTACCGAGGGACCGATTTGATCCCATGGAGTCTGGACGATGTCAATGACCCGGCCGTTCCATCGCAGCACCGGGTCTTGCGAAGCACCACTGTTGCCGACTTTACTACTTATATTGCTCAACAGCAAGGCATCGATCGGGATTTGATTCGTCCTTGGATCATGGTGAATCGGCAAAATGGTACCGTGCGACCCGATCATCCACTCATGTGGGCTGATATGACCCTGCAAGAAGCATCGGACAAGTTCAGCACCCGGACTGCCAGTTTCCGAGTTTTCATAGAAGAGACACACCGCGATGCAGACGGCGTCCCGGTATGGTTGAACGATGAAGCCATCCCAGCAGCACCGACGATCGCAGGAGGTGTACCACAATCTCACAAGCCTATCATCATTTTCCTCAAGTATTTCGACGTCGATCAGCAGTCCCTCCAGGGTGTGGGTCACATTTACATGAACCAGCTGGACAAAGTGCAAGATCTCGCGACACCAATCTTGGAACTGATGGGCTGGGAAGCCGGTCAAGTCAGCATCGAGTTGTTCGAGGAGATCAAGCAGAATTACGTGGAGCCTATGAAGCCCAAACAAACTCTACTTGCATCGGAAATTCAGGATGGAGATATCATTTGCTTCCAAAGACACCTCAGCGATGAAGAAAAGGAGGCCTCACGACAGACTAACCCTACCGCGTCTCTCACCGCACCGGCTTACTATGATTACCTACTGAACCGCATTTTTGTCAACTTCACACCCAAAGTCATTCCGGTGGCTAACCTTGAATTGCAAAATGAAGCCGACGACAAATTCACCCTTGCCCTGTCGAAGAAGGATACATATGATGCTATTGTACAAAAAATTGCTGACCATCTCACTTCTGTCAATGCCACTCCTGTCGATTCTTCACATATCCGCTTGACGACGACCAATTCTCAAACAGGCAAACCGCGTACAGTCGTCAAACGCCAACAGGCCGCAACTGTGAACACCATCCTTCTCGGCACCAGCGCATACGGTGGTTACGGCTACAACAGCAACACATCCACACAGGCTCCTGACCACCTCTTCTATGAAGTCCTCGACATGAGCCTCGCCGATCTGGAGCAACGCAAGAATGTCCGCATCATCTGGCTTTCCGAAGGCATCACCAAAGAAGAGCCGATTGACATTCTCGTGCACAAACAAGCCCAATTTTCCACCGTCCAAGAGAGCCTCATCAAACGCCTCGAAGCCACCGCCACAGCTGCCGCAACCGCTGCGACCCCCAACACGCCCGATACCGCTACTGCTCCATCTCCCACGACCGCGACCTCCCAACAACCGTCCACATCTGCCATCGCCGCCACCACCAGTCCCACTCCGTTCGCCCCACCCAACATCCGCTTCTACGAAGTCCACTCCAACAAGATCTACAAAACCCTGCCCCTCACCCACGCCGTCCTCGGCGTCAACGAATTCCTCACCATCTACGCCGAACGCATTCCCGCGGACGAATACCCCTACGTGCAAGAGCAGATGCTCAAAGACCTCGGCGCCCTCGACAGCGGGAGTTCCCTCCCACCAGGAGACCGTCTCATCCACGCCTTCCACTTCGAAAAGGAGCCCACCAAACCCCACGGCGTCCCCTTCGTGTTCCTGATGAAGGCCGGCGAGGTCTTCAAGGAGACCAAGGAGAGGCTGATGAAGCGCACGGGCATCAAGGGGAAAAACTTCGAGAAGATCCGTTGGGCGGTCGTCAAGGGCGCTACCAACCCCGGGAGGACAGTCTGGATCGAAGACGGTGAGCTTTTTCTTTCTTTCTTTCTTGTGCCCCTCCCATTCGGGATTTCTGTCCTTTCCGTTCTCTCTTTATTTTTTCTCCTTTCAAATTGACGATTCATTCATGCTGACCCGAGGACAATAACAGATGACATCCTCTCCGACAAACTCCGCCCTGAAGATCAGCTCGGCCTGGAACATCCCAACCGTACGAGGAACAACTGGATCCGCTATGAGAGCTTGAATATTCGATGATTGGTCGATTTCGATCTCGATCTTCCCGTCGTCGTCGTCGGCAGAGATGACTTTGGGTGCGAAGCTAGAGGACGAGGTGATTTGGCTTTGAGAGGAGGGAGGGAGGGACGTGTGGCCGCTGGGAGAGGGAAGGTAGATGTGGGATTTGATCACGTCCGTGAAGCTATTTCGATGAAGAGCTGAGGTAGCATATTCGTGTGTGCAGGTGTGCAACGGAGCCGAACTTGCATCGCGATATGGAGAGAATATGGGGTACCGGGAAAGGGTGCATTGTTTGATGGAGAGAGAGAGAGAGAATGGGCAGAGCGTTAAGTTCCCGGTGTTCGTCCACCGAAATTACCGTACATTCGACACCATCCATGTACTGTATGTATATGTTCCGCGATGCCAGCACCACGACGGGACTTTTCCAAATCCGCCGTGATCTTCATCATCAATTTTCCGACGCGGTGGCATTTGATTGCCGGAATGTAATGATTGTACTGTACTGTAATGTACTGTACAGTACAGTACCCGGTTATGATCACGCCCATCACATTTGGGACGAGTGGACGGTGGAGACCGAGCTGAACTCCGCCCGCCCGCCGGGGTTGAATACCGTGGACCCTGCAGCAGCAGCCAGCACGACCAGCAGCTTTTAAGTCCCTCAATTGATTGATATTGTTCCAGCTCCAAAAAGATTACATTACTAGTATTCCAAGGTCCCTACGATTGTTATTCTGTAGAGCGCCGGAGAGCCATGTCCAGCCACGGACGGCAAAAGCTCCCTCCCCCCATTTCAAGCCATTCCAAACCAGACTGGTCCGAACCTTTTTGGCTTTCTCGTCGCTTACATTTCGCAAAGCTACCTACCTCTCCCTTCCCCGTCCGCTGGAGAAAAAAAAGTCCCGCCGCCGCCGTCACCGGCACGCAAAAAAGGTCCCTCTTTCGGCAATGTGAGACACTATAATTATAGAGAACCTGTCGGCCCTGTCGCCGCCGGTTGACGGGTCGGTCATGGACTGTTTCAATCCTTCTCTCCCATCATTGTTATTATTGTTATTATTACTATCATAACCAGAGTGCCACCCGTGAGAGACATTCCTTCTCGCTCACGGAACTCCGCGCTGCCCACAGACCCAGCGTCTCAAGAACAAGACATCGCGGAGAATCAAGGGTCCACTGATCTCCGTCTACAACTTTCCTGCAGGCGCATCGGCCTCGAAAAATCACCACGATCCGACACCGAGGATGGAGGACTCAACGACACCCAACAACGCCGCGCGCCCGCTCCCGATCCCGACTCACCTGGTCAACGGCCATTCCTCCCTCAATCCCAATGTCCGAGCACAGCGCGACCAAGCCGAGCGCGAAACGACCCTGGCCTCGATCAAATCCTCCATGGGCCCGCGCAAAATCCCTCTAGACCTCGACGACCTCGCACAGCCCCTCCCGCAAAGACCGCGGACCGCCTCACACTCCGACGCGACCTCCCAGGAGCGTTCTGCGAAACAGTACGAAGAGGTCAACGAGCAAGATCTCGCGGACCTCGAACAGAAAATCGCCGCCGCCGCCGCCGCCGACACCACCTCCGACCATGTCACTACCACCACCACCTCCTCCTCCGCCTCCGCCGCGGTCGCCGCCGCCGCTCCCAGCATAATCACCTCCCCCGAACAGGCGCACCCGCCCTCCCCACCGATCACCAGCCGCTCCTGCTCGCCCGTCATCTCCGCCAACCCGACCATCGACTTCGAAGGGCTGTCGTGGCCGAGCATGGGCACGCTGGCGCGGCTGCAGGAGCGCGAGAGCCCGGCCGAGGCGGCGGCGCGGCTCAAGAAGCTCACCGGCGCCGTGCGCACCCTCCTCGAGTGCATCGGCGAGGACCCGGACCGCGAGGGCCTCCACGGCACCCCCGAGCGCTACGCCAAGGCCATGATGTTCTTCACCAAGGGCTACGAGGAGAACCTCCGCGACATCGTCAACGGTGCCGTCTTCCACGAGGACCACGATGAGCTGGTCATCGTCAAGGACATCGATATCTACAGTCTGTGTGAGCACCACCTGGTGCCGTTTACGGGCAAGGTAAGCCAACGAAAGAAAACGAAAGGAAGGCAGGAAGCAAGAAGGAAAGAAAGAAAAAAAAGAAGAGAAAAGGCCGTGACAAAAAGTCCAATGGGGGAGACTTGATATACACCCCAGTTTCCGCTAACGCGTCCTCTAATTCTTCTTTCTCTTCTAGATGCACATCGGATACATCCCCAACAGCCGCGTCATCGGCCTGTCCAAGCTCGCCCGCATCGCCGAGATGTTCTCCCGCCGCCTGCAGGTGCAGGAGCGGCTGACCAAGCAAGTCGCGCTCGCCATCTCCGAGGTCCTCAAGCCCCAGGGCGTCGCGGTCGTGATGGAGAGCACGCACATGTGCATGGTGATGCGCGGCGTCCAGAAGCCCGGCGCCGTCACGACGACCAGCTGCATGCTGGGCGCGATGCGGAAGAGGGCGAAGACCCGCGAGGAGTTCCTGAGCCTGTTGGGGAGGAGATGACGGAACACTTCTCCCCCTTCCTTTTCATCACCCACTTTGGACTCTTTTTCTTTTGGAAATCGCGCGAAAGAGGAGTGGGGTTTTTCGGTTTCCATGCGGCGTATTTGGTGTTTTCTCAACAAGGGATTGAAGATCGAAAATTGTTTTTTTTTCTCGATATGAGCGAAGGCGAAGAAGGCATGGGAGAGGAATTGAAAGACGCTGTTCAACCGGCGCAATTAGCGATTGAGGATCATGATGATTTTTTGAGTAGGGAATATTTTTCCAAACAGTACTCGACATCACACTGGGCAGATCTCCCCACGGCACGACGATGACAACAGAAATCTTTCTCCAAACCACAAAGAATTCGTCCTTCGATGGACGGGATGTGTCGGGAGATATTTGTGTGAGCTGGGGAACAATTAGCAGTAGAAGATTACAAAAAGAAATTCTTTGCTTTCAAGGGCAGACTGCCTTTCACCACTGCATCTTCCAGGTGTGCATATTTCTTGTCGAATCGAGTTTCAACGAGCATTTGCGCATACTTGGGGTTATGCGATCGTCAAGCCTCCAACCTCTCAGCCAAACGGCGCCGGGGAAGGTATGTATCGTGGATGTTCCTGCTCTTTTTCTCATGCGAGAATGCCGCTTGTGCACAAGAATAATCCTGGCGGAATACAGAGCGCAGGTATGATCGTGGGCCTTTCCATTTCATTTCTTGTTCACAAACTTGCAACGACACCGTTTCACATTCCTGCCGTTGCTGTGAGTGACTTGTCGCCGGATTGTCACGCAATCCACACAACATTCCAGCTTCATACATTCTCCTCATACACGAGACGACAACGACGACAACAACAACACACATTCCGACGACAATGCAATCATGGCGATAGATCGTCTCTACTACTATGTTATAGGATTCCTCGCCGCCACCTTTCTGTGTCATTCTCATTACAACAAGTACGACGGAAACTTCCATCGGCCTCGGAATCAGTACCAAAAGAAACGCGAAAAGGCCGCCGCCGCCGCTGCTGCCGCTTCTGCAAAGACACATCACCGCCGCCTCTCTACCGAGGAGCCGGAGCTTGCGGTGAGACGTCCTCGTCATGGCTCAGGACGTGCCGATGGAGGACATTCTCACGCTCGAGTCCGCGACCCGAGACGACCCCAACGCACCATTCGGCGTCACCAACGAGACCACGACGACAGCGCCGAAGCCGACGAGTCACAAATCCCCTCCAGGACAACACGCACCGCCGATCCATCCTCCACAACTCACCATCCCACCAAACGCGTCCGTCCCACTCCCAAGAGCCCTTTTGTCCGCGAAGAGGAAATCCTCGGGCGACGCACCGACCTCTCCCCGCCGTCGCCGCTCCGACCTGTCCACTCCACCGCCGAGCGACAACGACGGGGCCGCGCACATCGAAAGCCCGTGGACTTCGCCCTACCCGATCACACCCGTCCAGGCCACAACACCCGATTCGAGAACGACGTCGCTTTCTCCCACCTCTATGGCGCGTATGACGACCAGATGCACGCTCCCTTTGAGGGAACTTGACCTGGACGGTGATCGTCACGATATGGATACAGAGGAGGACGAGGATGAGGAGAGGAGCGATGCTTGTTTTGAATTGTACGTGTCGCCTTGGAGACTTGGTGAGGGGTTTTACAGTCGACGATTGGCTGCAAGGCAAACTCGCTTGGACCTTGAAGCGCAAGATTGGTTTGCGCATGATCGGTACAACCCGCGCAAAAGGATCAAATTGGAGGACGGATATGTGACTCCGTTGACGCCAGTAGAACCGACTGGGCGAGAACGCGTGCTTCCATCCCTGCATATCCCATCACCTTCGATCTTTTCGAGCACGTCGGACCTCACTAAAATTCGACGGACGACTATCGCAAACGGAATCGAACACAGTGCGACACAAGGTCCGGATCTGTCCAAGATACAGAACCGTCGAAACCCACACGGCACACCCATTTCACCAGCGGGACTAGAGCAGATGGGCCAGCTTCGATTGACCCAAAGCGAAAAGCCTTTCAACATGATTGACGGGTTCGCCCAGGACAAGAGTCTTCTCTTCTCCCTGATAAGCGTTCTGCCGATCCCATCCCTGATCGACCTCTATGCGATTTCCAAATCTTTCTTTCGATCCTTCAACGACCACGCAACGGCGTCAATTCTCGCCTCAGCAGACACTTGGAGCCCCAACGCCAAACGCATCTTTCCCTGGCGGTGCTATTTGTCTCTTTGTATCAAGGATCCGGTCTTGCGACAGCAGTCTCGACCAAAGGATCGTCGTTCTGCTAAGAACAGTACGAGCGACTCTTCGACGAATGGAGCTAGTCTTCATGACAACATAATCGAAGAACTCATACCGACGGACGAGGAATTGATCCAGAACGCTCGCGATGTGCCGAGTCTGCGCTGGCTACAGATGGTCGCGTGGCGGCACGGCGTGGCGAAAGACATCATCGAAATGTTGCGCTCGAAAGGTGCTTTGATTAGTCTCGGGCCCGGCATCGATGTGATCAAGGTCAGCCTACACAACCTGCACAGTTTTCTGCCTACGTTTCATATAAGGATCCATGCTTACAATTAAACAGCGCTTGTGGCTCGCCATGGACCTTCCCCTGAACACCTACCGTCAAGCCCTCTTCCGCAGCAAGACCTACTTCCCCGACCACATCCTCATCCAAGCCCTCAACCTCATGATGAAAATCGATATGGCCTTCACCGACCCCAGCTACCCTCTCTTCCCAGCCAACCCGCCACCCCCGGTCGACGTCTTCGACTTCCCGCTCCCCGCTCCTCCCCAGCCCTTCAACCCGTCCATCGACCCCGACGACATCCCCGACCACGACGACCCCGTCTTCCAATTCGACAGCCTCCCCGCCCACGGCGCCTCCACCACGCCCGCCTTCCGCCAAGCGCTGCTCGGCGAAAACTCCTTCTCCCCGCTCTGGCGCGTCCTCCACAACTGGTCGCCGTGGGAAGGCCTCATCCGCAGCCGGGACTGGCACGAGCACCAATACTCCGACCCGCGCCCGCTGTCCCGCCTCGACGTCCTCAAGCTCTACGCCTGCCACAAACTGCCCAATGCCGACCTCGCCCCGTTCCTCGACCCCTCGCCCCCGCTCGACCTCCCCCCGCGGAGAGTCCGCTTCATGGGCGTCCCCCTCAGCACCATCCGCGCGAAACGCTTCGAGCGGAGCGGCCTCCAGGCCTGGGAGTCCTCCGTCGCGGCCTACGATGCGGATCGGAGACCCCGGCAGCGCGAGGGTCAGGATAATCTGAGCTTCCTGAGGGGGCCCAGGGTCTTCTCCCACGGCCGCGAGCTGGTCCCGCTCTTGTTGATCGATGAGCTGATCCTCGGGGAGCTCTTGAGACGCAGAATCCAGCTCGGTTGGTTGGTCTGGAAGGCTCTCGGGGAGGGCTATTGTCCGACGTTGAGAAGGCCGCCGCCGGGGAGGTAGGGGGTGGGAGAGATGGAGAGAGATATGGTTGGTTGGATTGGTGCAGAGGGTGAAGGGGCAGGAAGGGTTTGTTCTTCTTATTGATCTTCTTTTTGGAAGTTCTCTATCATGGAGTGAGTCGGTCGCTTGTCGAGATTTTGTCTCTTTCCTCGTCGTCGTGCGAGTTGATCTTCAAGAAACAGGGGGTCTCATGATTACGTGCTGGTTTTGGATTTTGTATGTCATCTGGAGGATTGGACGACTGCCTCGGTCACATCGGAGCCCAGTTCGTACATGCCTCTTTCTCTTCGCGCTGTGCACTGATATCACGATCTGCATCTTCCTTATGAACCACGTTTTAAACGCCCATTGTTATTTCAACGAGTTGAGATTGAAGACGAGACGCTGTGGTTATGTAAGCGGAGATTCTCATGCCTCGGGCGCATTAATTCCATGCAGCTAGTAACAGCAACAGCTGCAGCCCGACAGCTTTGTTGTCACCGCTTTTTGATTATGCGCGTATTGCAGCTCCGCCATCTCACGTGTCAAGTCATGATGGTACACATGTAACTCACGGGAAAGGGGGGTAATGTCGTTCACTACCCACAGAATCTCTCATTATTGTCCAGTCTCTCCCTCGTAGCCTCCTTACTCTCGATTGATGGAAATCCCTGCGACATTGTAAGCCTTCATGAGAAAGAACCGCAGCAGTATACTCCACTCGCTCCCTCCCGTGCGCTGGCGACAGCACAATGCCCCGAGCGCAACCCCGGACATAATAAATCCTCATGTCCTCAAAGAAGTCACCCTTCGCTCCCATGATGGCGACGGCGACGGCGACGGCGACTCCAATCATCGTCCGCGAGTACGATCCTCCCACCAACCGCCCGCTCAAACCCTCCCCGTCGACATCGTCCGATAGAAAAGCCCCTGCCCTGCCTCCCGTCTCCGCCTTCACATTCGCCTCCATCCTCCGCGCAGCCGACTGCCCCGAGTTCCAGCTCGCGGTCGACGGCATCGCCGACATCTACGCCAAGAGCAGCCTCAGCCTGGCCCACGAGCACACCGCGCACCTGCCGCCCCTCGGCGAAATCACCTCGGCCTCGACCCCCAGACGGGTCCGGCCTCCTCGTCATGCCGGTTTCCGTCTGGCCCTGTCGAGCGTCCCCGAGGCCAGCTCGGGGAGCAGTGAAGGGAGTCGCCGCAGCGGTGGAAGTCAGAGGACGATCGTCGCGAGGAACGAGAGGCGAGCCAGACGTGCTACCGCGACTTCTACTGCTACCAAGAAGAAAGTAAGCCCTCCCCGCCAGATCCAAATCGGGCGCATGGGGAGGTCGGTGAAGGTCCTGGCGACGACTGCGCTGACGGCGGAGAGTTCGATGGCGGTCATTCCTACTACCAATTCTGCCTCCGTCCCATCGACTAATCCGAGGCCAGCGAATCCTGCGCCGTCGAGAGTTCTTACCCGACCTTTGCTGGGCAATGCCATTGCCAGTCTACGTGGTTTGCTCTCGATGCGTGGGTGGTCTTCTCGAGACGGCTGAGGCGTTCTTTCGATAAATTTGATTTGGTGGAAACGAAATTATGCTCATCTATTGATCTACGAAGTGATGAAATAATACCCAAACAAGTAACAATATTCGAAATGAAATGAGAAAGGAGAGAAGGTCATCGGCTCATGATGAAGTCGCTGCTCTATGCAGTCGTACCTTCACGCCATGCTTGGGCGCCACCAGGATATGGTAGCCCTTGTCGAGATTGTTCGCTCCGGGGACGGGTTCGATACGATCGAATCGCTGCATCATCCGAGCGATCAAGTATGACAGTTCACCCATGGACAACTGCATCCCAACACAAAGTCGAGGTCCAGCGCCGCTAAAAAAGTTCATTGTCAGCTGTGATATTACCGATCAGAATTCGGGCATCGGGAGCACACTTACAACGGCGCGAAACCTTTGCCGACCTTTCGTCCCGTCCAACGATCCGGGTTGAATTCCCAAGCGTCTTCGCCCCAGATGTCACGCCGTCGATGCATGATGTAGAGATTGATCGTCGCAGCTGCCCCCTTCGGAACAGCAATCGGCTGAGTCCCATCCGGCCCGCCACCCGTCGGGAGCACGGTGTCTTGCTTCGCGGAGCGGCCAATGGCAGGCAGTAGCGGATACAGGCGCAGACACTCCTGGATGACGTTCTGCAGATCCTTGCAGGCGCGCAGATGGTCCCAAGTCAGAGGCAGTCTCGGTTCGCTCTCGGTGCCGAAGGACCGCAGGACCTCTTCCCTGACGCGCGGATACCATCCCTCGTGGACCTGCAGCCGCGCGAAGATCCAAGACGCCATCACGCCCGTCATGTTCTGCCCCGCAATCAGAATGTCGATGACGAAATCCCGAATCTTGACCGGATCGGCGCCGCGCTCGCGGACGAGATTCCCGACCAGTCCGAAGCGCACCGCCGCGGCAGCGTCGTCGACGTCGCTCTTCGCCGTGCCGTCGATAGCGCGGAGGATCAACTCGTCGATGAAAGCGTTCAGCGCGTTACACGCCTGGCGATACCGCGGCGAATCCGCCATCCACGCCTTGGACCCGAGTTTCGCGCGCCAGGACATGTACTCCCGCGCGATTTCAAACGCCTGCTCCCACATCAGGCCATACTTCTTCCGGCGCTGATGGCCCGTCCCCGCTGCTGCCGTGCCGCCGCCGCTCCTATCGCGGATCCCGTTCTCCTGCGACCCGAAGCTCGTGCCGAGGAGGTACTCGGTCGTCATGTCCAGCGCCATCCGCAGGAAGAGATCCATCAAGTCGACTTCGCGCGTCCAGCCGGCGGAGGGAGAATCCGCGGCGGCAACATCATCGCCGCCGATCGCGTCGAAGAGGAGTTGGATCGTGGCCTCGTTCGATCGCGTGTCCTTCACGCGGAACGTGCCCACGTGCTTCATCACCATCTTGCGGTTGTGCACCCAGGCCGGCCCGTCCGTCGTCCCGAGCGCCTCCGGGGCGAGCGGGTAGAGCGTCTCGGAGCGGCGCGGCGTGGGGCCCCAGTCGGCGAAATTCGTCACCATGATGGCGTGCGCGTTGGCCGGGTTCGTGGTATGGACGACTTTGGGCACGCCGTGGCCGTCGGTCAGCGCGTGCGTGTCGCTGTGCTGCGCGAATTTCTCCGGCCAGATCTCGTCGAGGATCAACGTTTCGCTTGCGCTGATCAACCGCAGTTTGTGCCAGATGGCGGAGAAGGAGCTCGTCGGGATGACTTTCAAGTCGCCGCACTGCTGCGCGTGTGCAAATTTGGCGTAGCGCTGGGCTCGAGAGCGGCGGCGCACCGCGCGCAGCGTGTACCATGATGCTACGATGATCAAGGCGATTGCTGTTATTGTCTGAAGATTGAGATGTTGTGCTGCGGAGCGGATTATGTCTTGGGTGGAAGTCGTGAGCTTTTCGATGAGAACCTCTCTCGACAGAGGCTCTCGTGATCGAGCCCAGACGGGGAGAGAAGTGGTGTTGAAAGCGAATGAAGAAATGCTCGACCTCGCTCGCTCAGCGAAAATGGGAGGAGTTGGTAGAATCAGACGCCGGCGGATGCCGACCATGGCATCTTCGATCGTCTTCTGGAAGGATGAACAGTCCGCCATGACCATCATACAGTGATGTGATCAATCTCGGTGCAAAGAAAGGATGAGGGAAAAATCAAGGAGAGCGAACTTTCCATCAATCCTTGTAATGGACCTTCTTACAGGCCATTTAGCATATAGATAAGATCTCAACTTGACTGACAAAAGAGGACAGTCCTTTCGTCGGATCCCGTGGCACGTAGGACCCGCCCGAAACTCACCGTGCAATTCAAGCCTTCGCGAGTGTGTCCCACCAAAACAAGAACTCGGACAATCCTTCAAGGAAGCCCTTAGCCAGGATGGTGACAGAATCGTGCAATTTGTCGCCACCTACAACGACCAGCAGGATCCTTCACGGATGGTATACTCATGTTCTTCGCATAGTTAGTAAACGCATCCTAGCTGCAGGTGAGATGGCCAATTGCCCTATTGTCAGCATCGCCCCGAGTGTGAGAAAGAAGGCCGAACAGCGAGACTAAAATCCTTCACTCTGATGAACTCCACACCCATGAACCATACGTAGGCCACGGAACCTGCCACATTGGGCAAACTGAACATCGACATCGCGGATATACGCTCCTGTCCTTGAAATTGCCATGGTCTCGCACATGCTGTGGCATGGATAGTGTTGCCCCCAATTTCAGGAAAGGGTCCCTTGATCGCCCGCGCGGAAGGACAGGGATCGTTGGCATGGATCAAAGTCTATTCTTCAATATAGATCGTGCCTTCTAGATGGAAGGACCACACGCTTTGGTCATCGAGTCACCACGTGGAAATCCATCACCGGAGAGCACGACGATGATTTCCCGCATCCCCACGGCTGCGAGGAGAAGAGCAAACCCATCGTCACAACGCCGTGCGCACGACTCCTGCTGACTATAAGCCTGCGGACGGCTCAGAGGGTGGCAATCTATCACTGGGCTGAGTGATGACTTTCTGCAGCTTATATTTTCGTACTTGTTTTGCGCACATCTGCATTTCCTAGTGATGAGAAGAGCAAGTCCTAGTGCTCACAGGACAGGTCGACGTTCTGCGGTGAGAATCTAGCTGCGATTGGCATAACTGAGGGCACTACCGAGCCCTAAACGGGGCCAAATCTGGGATCTGCGGAACGTCACTTGCTGCAACGTCTGAAAATACATTACAGTGTTCTCGGGCACTTGAAGTTCTTTGATCGTGTCGATTCTGGTCCCTCGAGTGCTTCTTACAGCAGGATCTGTTCTTCGAAATCACAGAGTCATCCATGCCGATTCCGAGAGAACTGGTGTATGCGCGAGGAGCTGTCTCTAGCACAGACCACAGGGACGCGGAAAAAGAAGCTTTCCCTGAAGGACAGACAGGACTAAAGTAAGATACCGAACGGCCAGGAGGACATCCTCTGTCAGCACCACTACCCGCAGAACAATTCAACGCCACAGTTAATACGACTTGATGCCACGTGAATGTCCTACGTGCATACTCAACCTTTTCCCACATTCCCCTGCCCAGACATGTCCTTTTTTCACCCCTAAGATTTCACGAGAAGGATCTGATGCTTGCAGATCCACTAATCCGGGCATGATTTGCGATCTCATGAGGCGCTTAGATGCATGAGCCTTCCAACTTCAGATGAGATCGTAGATATCTCTGAGGATGGACCCGTATGCAGGGAGACATGCATTGCTGAAGATAGCATGCACGTGCATGTGTCAGACGAAAAGAATGCATCGCCACGCGCGAATTCGATAGGAGTTCTCGATAGACAGCGAGGAGGACTCCGCTTGGCAATTCCAATCTTGGGAAACGGGGTGTGTGTCGAGCAAAAAGGTTCATGGATGGGGTAAAGTCTCGTACATTGAAATATTGTTCCTCGGTCTGATAAGACTCGAAGGGTTTGGAGCGTGCTCTGGAAGGTTTCTCCCTCTTTGATATTCCCTTTATCGTTCCTTCTTCTTTCTGCTCGTCTTTGCTCGTGTTGGCATGACCCACTCCTTCACCGACTCGATGGTGAACCCACTAGGCGAGAAACATTCTACAATGAAGACATCAGCGACGACGACAACGACGGCGACGGACGGCCCATCTTCCTCCAACGCCTCCACCACCGTCAACATGCCACTCTCTTCGTCCACCCCGTCCCAGAAGACAACCTTTATCCTCTCCTTCCTCGGCCTACTGTCCATCAACCTCGTCGCCGCGGTCGATTCCTCCGCGCTGTCCGTCTCCCTCCCCATCATCGCCGAAACCTTCCGCGCCAGCGCCCTAGAAGCCTACTGGGCAGGCACGAGTTTCGTCCTGGCCTCGGCGGTGCTAGTTGCGCTGTTTCCGGCCTTTTCGAATGCCTTTGGACGGAAGCCGGTGCTGTTGGTGGCGTTGGGGTTGTTTGTGGTCGGGACGGTGGTTGCGGGGGCGAGCGTGGATGTGCGGATGTTGCTTGCTGGACGCGCGGTGCAGGGCGCGGGGAGTGGGGGGTTGTCGGCGATGTGAGTATTCTTTTTTCCTCTTGTTTCTTTTGGATAGGATTGTGGGATTGAGGATCGTTGCGTTGGTTTCGTGTCCCATGGCTGATTTGTTCTCTCCTGCGTCATAGGACATATGTGGTCATCGCAGACCTCTTACCTTTGCATAAGCGACCAGCAGCGATGGCCGTGATCAGCCTGATCTGGTTGGTAGGCTCTGCACTCGGACCGATCCTGGGTGGAGGTTTCAGTCAATCTGCAACGTGGCGGTGGATTTTCTGGTGAGTCCCATCGCGAATATCATTCTTCGATTCAGCAGCGTATACTGACTCGGTGTTAGGATCTGCCTTCCTTTCGCAGGAATCAGCTTCATCCTCGTCTCGCTCTTCCTCAAGACGCCGCACCGCAGCTTGCACCCCAAAGCAGCAATGAAGCAGATCGACTGGTTCGGCACAGGCCTCTTCGTCGCCACGCTGACAAGTTTCCTCATCTCGCTATCCTGGGGCGGGACAATGTTCGCCTGGTCATCCTACCACACCATCGTGCCACTGGTCCTCGGCGCCTGCGGGCTACTCGTCTGGCTCGTGTACGAGAAATCCATCCCGAAAACACCCCTGCTCCCTCTCGCCGTGCTAGGAAACCTCACCCTCCTCTCAAGTTTCCTGGGGACCTTCCTCATGGGCATCGCGCAATTCGGCCTACTCTACTACCTGCCGCTCTACTACCAAGTGATCCTCGGCTACACGCCCCTCGCCGCCGGCGCCGCCCTCCTCGTGCAATGCGCCGCCGTCGGGCCCATCGCCGCCTTTTCCGGCGCATATATGACCCGGACGGGCCGATACCGCGTCTTGGCGTGGATCGGCTGGGCCTTCATGATCCTCGGCTACGGATTGCTGCAGTTGCTCGGCCCGGAGACTTCCGTGCCCGCCTGGTTCTTCATCAATCTGCCCTCGGGCGTCGGCTTGGGTTTCCTCTTCGCCAGCCTCCCCATCGCGGCCCAGGCGGCGGCGCCGCCGGAACATATGGCCATCGCGGCGGGTCTGACCCCGTTTTTCCGGAACGTGGGCCAGGCGCTCGGGATCGTGCTGGGGAACAGCGTGTTCCAGAACGTCCTGCGAGATGAATTGCAGCGGGTGTCGGAGCCGCCTTTTCTGCAGGATCATGCGGTTGAGATTGTGAATAATTCGGCGACGGTCGAGTTGCTCCGCGCTTGGTTCGCGAATCCGGAATACGGCGAACAGGCCATGCGGGATTATGTTGTTGCTTTGAGGATGATTTGGTGGACGTTGTTCGCTTGTGCGTGTGCGGGTGGGGTGCTATCGTTGGGCATGAAGCAGATTGCGCTCAAGAGGCCTGCTGCTGCTGCTACTGGGGCTGTGAATGCTGCAGAGTCTGGGAAGCTTGATGACGTGGAGTCTGGCTCGGAGAAAGCGGAGAGTGCTCACGGAACTTCGAGTGCTGCTACTCACGAGAACAGCAACGAAAGATAGATACCGGTGCAATATACTCAATGCGTCACGATTGAATGAAAACAGGCCGGCATCTCTATGAGTAGTTTCTATGCAAATCTATCTGAGCGCTGGTTAACACTTATTGATACAAATAAATGAAAATTCAGTCTGCGCAATGTCTCATCAGGGTGGACACAGATGGGAAGATACACCATCACCTCTGCCACGACCTCGTCTCTGTGAATGCAAGAACGCATACTTGCACAGTGGCATCTTCGCGCTCCTTCAAACCCTCCCTACCGCCTCCTACGACCGTGGTGCAGCATCTATCAAAGCTTCGGTATGCTGCCAGACCTCCCTGGCAACATCTTGAGACCGCAACGTCTGCAAAGTCTTGCCGCCAACGCTCGTCTCCCCTTTCCAATTGGCGAGGTAGACGCCACTACCCGAGCGACCGTCCGACCCAATTGCTGCATCGACGCGATCTGTTGAAACTCCTCTTGTGGAATTGCCTGTGCGACGAGCGTATCGTTCCGACGTCGCCAAGTAGAGATTCCGCTCCCCGCTTTCCCGGAGGTTGACGGAGAACGGCCACATGAACGGCCACATTCCATAGTTGTACAACGCCGCGATCGGTGCAGGGAAGCTGTTCGTGTAGATGTTTGTGCCGACGAGTCCGGGGTAGAGATGGATGAAGTTGAGATTTTCGTTCTCTGGGACTTGAGCCAGATGTTCCATGGAGAGTGTGGTCATCGTGACTGAATTCAAGGCACAGTTGAGGATGGAGTAGTTCCTCTTCAGGTCCAGATCGTCTCGCTTCAGGCCGTACTCGAAACCGCCTCCGAAGACGCTGACGACGCGGGAAAGTGGACTCTCCCTCAAGAGGGGCGAGAGTTGCTGGATGAAGCGCATTCGGGAATAGTAGCGTAATGCAAAGAGGTGGTCGATGTGTTCGGGAGTCTCTGTGCGATCGAAAAGTCAGCATCCTAAACGTCAGATGCATCTTCGGCATCAACCTGGCAGATGAACTCACCTCTCCGTCCCGATAACGAAATCCCACCCGGTGTCATGAAGACGAGGTCCAATGCTTTGACATCTCGCTTCAGCTCTGCGCAAGCCTTATCGACGTTCGAGATCAATGAAACATCGGCCTCGATGAACTTGAATTCGCCAGAGGGATTGATCTTGCGCAGCTCGGACAGCAACGGCGAGGCATTTGCCGCATTGCGTCCGACGATGTATGCCTTGGGTTCGTGGGCATGATGTGCTAATTGGAGGAGAGTGCTTCGCCCAATGCCGCTGGTGCCGCCGACGAATAAGGCTGTGATCCCAGGGATCCGGGACTTCAATGACCGATTGGAGGCGCGGACGATATCGAGAGCGACCATGTTGGTGTTATAGATATATGTGATGAGCAAGATAATGGATGGGTAATCATATTGAGTTCCTAGTCTTTGGCGAACAAGACATATATATACACAATGACTACAATTTCGAGCGCGGATGCTGTCTCTCCACAACATCCGGACCAGATATCTGCTCTACATTGTGCAAGGTCCTTCAGATGACGATGTGCAACTCTTGTGCAGTTTGAACAGTGATTCGGGGGTTTTCGGCGTCAGCAAGGGGCCAGCGGAGTCATTTGCCCGTGTTTGTGTGGGAGGAAACCGTGCCGCACGGAGACGCTGACGTCTGGAGTTGGCTTTCGGAGACGTCTTACGGGGCAGATGGCAAGGAACCATGGAAGCTGTACTTTTTGTGCATTGCGATGGTCAGCGCCGATCTGATGCAAATTTCCTTGTGCAAGATATGATGCTGACAATGGCACGGTATAATTAATTTGAGCAATTTATCGATGACATTGCACAACTTTGAATGTCATGATTGTGCACAAATAATGTCCTTCCTCAAGAGTGACCGGAAGGACAGGAGTCATCTATGGGATGGAACTTTAAGCAAATATGACTTTTCAAGTATGCGTAGTAGTAGTAGAACTAGTAGAGCGCTGTCCTTCGTCCCACTGTACGCGCCCATTCCAGCAGCGCATAGATTCCCAAGTTGTCCTTCGTTAATCTCTTCATTGACTCATGGCATGGACGTCATGATCAAATTATTTGTCAGTGGATCGCAGGCGACGATCGTGCCCTGCTCGGAGGCAGTCAGATCGGAGCTACGACCGATTTGCGTGAAACGCAACCTGTTCAGCAGAGGAGTGGTTCGAATCATCAACCTGGTCTCGTTAGCACCGTTTCTGGCCGGTAGGAACGCCTGACATATTTAATGGATCAAGACAACTTATCATCGGAAGGCTGCTGTCTGGTTCAATCGCAGATCCGTACTGATCATCGCTCATCGGAGACAACATGTCTGAGTCGGAATTCTGTTGTCGTGTGCCTGTGACACGACCAGCCAGTGTTAGTTGTGCCTTGGACATACCAGCTCCATGGCGGCATGAGACCGAGAAACGATCCCTATGGGCTCCCGCGGCGATGTGCTTCGGTCTCATCCGGAGATTGAACTCAGTTTCGTAACACAGCATTACAACGATCGTGAACTCGACCACACTACCCACAGATATATCATTACATCTACCAAGATGCGTCGACATTTTGAGATGGCTCCCCGCTCAAGGCAACCCTAACCTTAACACCGATACCGCCGAGGAGGTAGAGAAGCTGTTTGGTGGCACTGTTGATGGACGATTACCCCATTCGAGCTAGACATTCGAACTCACCTTCCCTGACATGTTACAGTACAACTACAGTGGAATATGTAACCTCCCGAGGTCTTCAAAAATTTGCGCTGGTGCGACGGACATCGGGAACCGCTGTAAACACATGCACGCATGATTTCGAGCGGTACTGCATCACGCATGGGAGGTGAATTGTCGCACGTTTCGTCGATTAACTGTTCGAGAAAACCCAGTTCGTCCGCTGGCTGGCGTGGGCATGTGCGCATGCGCTGTTCGTTGCGCACGGACACGACGGCCGAAGATCGTCAGTTGATGCCCTATCATCGCCGTCGGCGTCGTGGGATGGTTCCCAGCAGACACACACACACATACACACGACGGCGTGAAGTAGTAATCATGGAACGACAGAGCTCGGCGGCGGCGGCAGTAGCAGCAGCAGCAGCAGCAGCAGCAACAAAGAAGGGCACATTCCATGTCGCATCTGCTGGCTCTCGACGGTAGCAAGAGCTGACCTCCAACCGCAGGAGCAGTAGTAGTAGTAGTAGTAAAGACTCGAATGAATCTGAGTGAGCTTGGATCACATGTTTCGGCGTATGATGATGGAGGACGTGCTCTCCGCGGACAATGCGATGGAACGGAGAATTCATGACCATTCATCCTTGTCTTCTGAGTACACCTGGGTGAAATCATGCCCGAATCCATGGAAGGATGCAAACATGCAGGCGTGCTGCACGATGGGTCAGGTGTTCGGGTCAATTCTTCACTGGCGATGATAGACTTTCAGCCATTGTAGCCGCATTCAGGTATGGTTCGTTCCTGAAGTAGACCTTGGCGGGACAGTAGTGGTTATGACTCTGAAATAGCGGTATGCAGGGTGCATATCTCTCGCGCTCTCTCTCTCTCCATGCCACGAGTGTGTAGTACCTAAACATTCGATGTCAGAGCAGTGGGACATCACATTGATGTCTGCCCGACGAAGACTTCAACTGCTCTTTCGCTCGTGTTGGTAGACGAGCTCACCTCCAATGCCCGAGCGTCGCTTCACCTTTCTCCTCGCACCGCACACTATGACGAGGGGTGCATCAGTCCCGTGGTGTCCTGCGCAGAATATGCGCCTGTGTGTGTGGGATGGAAATGAGATGCGTTGGATGCAGGGACATTTTTCTACAGTCCAGATGTACACACAGACGCCCCCGCTCCGACCATCGCCCATCATCACCACTGCATATCGCTAGTGAATGATGGCATCTCGCACTGCCCAACGGCCGCCAAATGGAAAAGAAACACGATCATGCAAATCATTCCTCGCCCATCAACGTGGTTTTGTGAGGACAATGTCCCGCACCACCAGACCGTTGACGCCAGCCGCTGTGTTCTTTCCTGAACCGGTGATGGTCCGACGAGTCGACGACGGTGGACTGTTTGGAGCGTTGTCGTTACCTGAGCGACAGCCAAAGCACGACCCTACCTAGTTATATGTGTGTCGGCCGCTGGAGTGGAACAAGCACACACAGCACCACAACTACCTATGGATGCATTGCAATTACCTGAGAATGCGACACATGCAAATTGTGACTGCTACGGATTGAAGGACATAGACGTGAGATGGTCGTTTCTACTCGCCATCGCTGCTGCTGGAATAGTCAGGTTGATATGGCATGCGACGCTGATTCAAGTGGTCGTCGCCGGAGAGAGAAGCGGGCTAAAACCTTGCTGTAGTGTGGTCGTCTCGTTTCCTCGTTTGCCCAATTCCACCACCACCACCATCACCGCCAGTGCACGCAGCGGCAGCATCACCACCACCACCACTTCGACCAACTAGACTACTGCTGCACATACCCTCCACCTCGTCGACTCAAACCTACACTGGACACACATCTTTAGTCTGAACGTACCGGCCAGCGCTTTGTGGACTTTGCCGAACTTGGCTCCATCGTTGTATCTACTACTTACTCCTCCATCGTTTCCCATTCCTCTCCCAAACTTTTCTCTCTACCATATTTTTGCTTCTCTCACGCTATCTGAGAGATTTTCACGACAAGCTACGCCGTCATCACCGACTGCAGCATTTGGGACGAGATCGTTGAGCGCGCCGGGTATCTTGACTGATTCCTCCGGTACACGACTGTTCACACCAATTCTCTCTTGCACCTGATCGTCCTCGGACGAAGCACCTCTCCACCTTCGCAGATCGAGCATCTCGTCTAGTCCATCGTCTGACCAGATTGCAGCTATGGGCGCCACTCTGTCAACCATGTTGGGCGCTGTGCCAAAGGGCAAGCTCGATGCCATCAAGAAGAAGCTACAGGAGAGCGAGGACTTGATGAAGAGCAAGGCCAGGGAGCTTGTCGAGACTAAAGCCGATCACGATCATGTGACGGAAGAGGTCAAGACGCTGCGGGACAAGCTTAACCAGCTCGAGAGTCAGCAACAGTCCCTCAAGGCACATGACTCAGACAGCCAAGCCAAGCTCGATGCCATCATCGCTGAGCGTGACCAAACCAAGACCGAGCTCAAGGCCGCTCAGGACAAGCTCGCAGATCTGCAGGCTAGCCACCAAAAGGTCACTGACGAGCTCGCCGCTGTCAAGAAGGAAGCCGCGGCCGCGAAGGAGCAGTTCACGACCCTCGAGACTTCCCTCAAGACCGAATTGGCAAACCTTCACAAGACTGAAGGCGACAGCTCGAAGCGCGCCGCCGCATTGACCGAGGCACTGGACTCTCTCAAGAAGCAGTCGAGCGAGCAGATCACTGCCGCTCAGAAGAGCTTGGCGGAAATTCAAGAAAAGTACCGTGTTCTCGACCAGTCTCACGCCGATCTTAGCAAGACGTCCAAGGAGAACGCCGAGGCTGCCGAAAAGGCCATCAACGAGGGCCACGCGAAGGCAACCTCGTTGCAGAACGAGCTCGAGGTGTTGAAGAAGGATGGTGACACAAAGCTTGCCGCCGGCGCCGCAGCTCTGGCTGCCTTGACTGAGAAGAGCAAGGCAACTGACGCCGAGCACACCAAGCTCTCCACTGATCTCCAATCCAAGCTTGCCGCTGCACAAAAGGACCTGGCCGACTCCATCGCTAGCTCGAAGAGTGTCGAACACGATCGCGATGCACTCAAGACCGAGCTACACGACAAGCTTGCTTCTGCCGAGAAGACTATTGCCGAATCCCAAAGCAAGCTCGCCGCCCTTCAGACGAGCTTCACGGAGCTTCAACAAACCTCCGATGCCACTCTGTTGTCAGCGCAGAAGGATTTGACCACCGCTCAGCAACACTCTGCCTCGCTCCAAGAGGCAATGGACAAGGTCAAGGCTGAAGCAGCTGCCCAACATGAAGCCGTCAAGGCTCAATTGGCTGCTGCGGAGGAGAAGTACAACGCCCTTCACGCGACTTACGAGACCGCGCAAAAGGACTTGGCTGCCAAGACCGAGAGCGCTACGAGCGAGATCAAGAAGGAGCACCAGGAGAACCTAGAGAAGCTGAAGGCGCTCGCGGCCGACCGCGATGAGATCAAGCAAAAGGCTGAGGCAAGTGTCGCCGAGTTGACCACCCTTCGCAAGACCCACGAAGACGTCGTCTCGAAATCCGCCGCCAAAGAGAAGGAGCTCGAGGAGGCGACCAAATCCTCCAGCACGCTCAAATCGCAACTTGAAGAGCTCACTGCCTCCCTCACCAAGGAGAAGGAGTCCTCCAAGAAAGCCCAAGACGACCTCACCGCCGCCCACAACTCCGCTCTCGCCTCCATCAAATCCGAACTGGAAACCGCCAAATCTGACGCGGCGAAAGCATCCAGCGACCTCACCGCCACCTACGAAGCCAAAATCGCCGACCTCAACGTCAAGGCCACATCGGAGAAGGCTGCCCTGGAGAAGACCGCCACCGCCGCTGCCACCGACCTCCGAACCGAACTCGCCTCCTTCCAAGCTAAACTCACCTCGGAACAGGCCGAGCACAAGAAAACCCATGACCTCTTCAGCGTCAAGCTCGCCGAGTCCCAGGCCGACGTCGCTCGCCTTAACGAGGAGAAGAAGGCCGCCCAGGAGGCTTTCGACGCCCAGCTCGCTAAGATCGACAAGGCCGTCGGCGGTGGTGACGACGCTGCACCTGCGCCTGCTGCGGCCGAACCTGTTGCTGCCGAGGAGAAGACCGAGGCCGCTCCTGCAGCTGCGTGAGCTTGATCACTCACCTTGCCTGCTGATCCTTGTTCCGTCCTGAACCAATAGAGGACCTTGGAAGAGGAAACGAAAAGTTGTGCTTTCCAGAGCGAAGCGAAGCGAGCATTATTTGCATTTGATTCTCCCCTTGGCATTGCGGTTGATGTTGTTGTTTTACGAATTCCCTGCTGTTGTTGTTTCAATGATGACGATGATGTTATTTTACGAGTTTTGTTTGTCATTGTGGCTCACTCACCCCCTATGACGATCACGATACAAGAAGAAGAACGGACGAGAAGGAGAGAGAAAGCCCGGAAAACAGGAAACAAGCGAGGCGAACCTCAGATGGAGCCACAGAACTCGTCTTTCATTCCTAAGGATCGAAATCCCTGAGAAGCGTCGGAGGGGATTTCACCGGAGAATGGACGTTTCGCCTGGACACCGGTTCGATGTTTTTATATGACCTTAATACGATGTTAATGATACCCCCCTCACTCTACTCACCTCTTCCTTCCCTTTCACTTGTCATCGTATTCTGTCATCTTGATTTCATTGAGGTTTCGGCCGGTATTGAATGCTTGCATCCGGGACTTTCGTCCGCTGTGACGTATGGATTGTCTCTCGTCTCTGCATGAATTCTTTGCTCGAATTGGTCTCCCAGGCGCTGAGTGAAGCTTACTCGGACCGTCATCGTATGCAACGAGATGAGAAGTTTAAAAAAAAAAGAGAAAATCGTGGACTACCGAGCGTGATTTGTTGACAATGGCTCTCGAAATTATTTGCATTGAGTGAAGTGGTAATACCCCGGGTACACACTAGTACAGTAATTCCAAGCCCCTTCGCAAAATATCGTCGGCGACCAGGTATAAATAAGTGAGGAAAAAGACAGAGTCCAGCCAAGCAACGCATTCAATAAGAGCAAACGGTGGGAAGATCGATCGGGGAGTTCCGAGCGGTGTCGCCACTCTTCAATTGACAATCCGGAACGGCGCAAGACGTGGGAATGAATGCAGGACGCCGCAAAAAAAGACATAAGCGACCCACCCGTGCCACCTCACCCGTACAGGAGAGGATCTTCACAGTGAGAAATCATCGTCGTGCAGCCGGGCAATTTCGACTTTCATGTTCTTACATGATGCATCACAACTATCCCATCACTGCCATCTTTGGCCCGCTTTGACAGTACAATCTCAATCGTGAAGATCGCGCAGTTTATCTACACCTGAGTGGACGTTCGGTAATGAGCAAGTTCGTAACCATCCCGTCGACATGGATCGGTCTCCTCATGATGGCGAGTTGTCCTGAGAGCTTTTCGAGGATCGCGTTACTCAAACCTGGACGTGCCACTGATATCTGTCTGCAACAGGAGTCGAGTCAACGCATCAGGGAAATGGTGTTATCATCTCATGGGACGGACCGAGCGATCCTGATAATCCGTTCAACTGGTCCTCGAAACGAAAAATCTGGGCTGTTGGTATAGGTCTACTCATCAGCTTTGTATCGGCATGCAATGGTACTCTGCTCTCGGTGGCTCACAACGAGATCAACAGCGATTTTGGTGTCTCGGACGAGCACTTCCCACACTCGTACTGGCCCACTGCATCATGGGGTGTGGGTGGCGCGATATTCCCACTGCTTCTGTTTCCGATCATGGAGGATTTCGGTGTCCGACGAGTTCTGATTGGCACCTATTCGTTCTTCGTCCTGATGCTCATCCCGGTAGGCGTTGCGCCCAACTTTGCGACCCTCATCGTCACCCGCTTCTTCACCGGAGGCTGTGTGCAGCTTCTCAGCAACGCGGTCGCAAGCATCATCTCCAACGTTTTCCGCGACGACAACGAGAGAAGCCTACCGATCTGCCTCTATGTCACCGTGTACTTGACCTCCACAAGTATCGGCCCCGTCATCGGCGCGAGCATACTCGAGCATCTTGGTTGGCGATGGATCGGATTCATCGAGCTGATCTGGACAGCGTGCTTGCTCCCGGTCTTTGCCATCGCCTTGCCAGAGAGCCGTGGGTCGGTCATTCTTCAAAAGCGCGCGCAGACCTGGCGACGGCAAGGGCAGACGGTGCACACGGCAGCAGAGTCACGCCGCACTAGCCTCGGACAAGTCCTCGCGAGCAGCGTCTACAGGCCTCTATATATGCTCTTCACTGAGCCAGTCGCGATTTTCGCCTCTCTATGGGCAGCCTTCAGCCTGGGGACGATCTACATGTTCACGCAGTCAGCCGAGCAAGTCTTCGGAGCTCTCTACCAGTGGACGGCGATTCAATCAAGCTACATCCAGGCCGCAATCGTCCTGGGCGAGTTATTCGGCTGCGGACTGTGCGCCTACTCAAATAAATGGTATTATGCTTCCGCAGATCGGAACAAAGAGACCCCCGGTTTACCCATTCCAGAAGCTCGCCTGTACCCTGCAATCATCGGAAGCGTTTTCGGCGTGACAGGTGGTATGCTCGTGTACGGCTGGACACCTCTCAACTCAGCATCGTGGGTCGCTCCTGCCTTCGGCTTGGGCATGGTTGGTCTGGGAACAACCACGGTCATCGTGGGCAACGCGAATTACCTGATCGACGCGTACAGCCATTACGCCGCGAGTGCCCTCGGCGCCGTGGGCCTGGTGGAGAACCTCGCAATCGCCTTCCTCCCTCTGGCCACGACGGCCATGTACAGTAACCTGGGTTTCGGATGGGCAAGCACCCTTCTGGCGCTTTCCTCCCTTCTGCTTGCTTCGGCTCCCATCGCACTGCTGGCCTTTGGGCCCAGAGTGAGAGCCTCCAGCCCCTTCATGCGTGATTCTGCGGCGGAGAAGCTTGCTCTTATGACTTTTGCTCAGGCTGCAGAAGGTCATGTGTGCGAAAATCGTGAACAGTGTAAAGCATAGAGAGTAATGACAGCGGCACGGCTGTAAATTGAGTGAGGCCGATAGGATGGGGCTCAACCTTTCACGGTTGGCTTGATCGAGATTTATGTGTCCGCGTGTGGTCATGACTTGTCGACGACATCGATCTGAGAGATTTATGCAGATCTCCATCGCTTGGCTGTCGCAGAATCTGCATTGAGTCATTGTCCTTCGCTAACGTCCCTCCCGGCGTCGCGAGCCACCCTATGTAACGAGCCAGCATTGGACACTTTGATCGATAATACTCTTCAACACCGATATGAATTTGCTTTGCTGTATCTACACTGTAGGTTAGGATGTTACCCTTCGATCGACCGCTCTACATCGAAATCGGGTGAGTGTTGCAGTCGCTGTGATCGATTCCTTCCTCGTGTAAAATCCTAGTCATCTCGTGAATCGCTACGTGTGAGTGTATTTCTGATCAGCTCGCAGCGTTGCTCGGCTCGGCGGGCTGCGGAGAGTCCGCTCTATTGCTGCCTTCAGCATCGTTTTGTCT
>NW_022984956.1:132704-136754 GCF_010015565.1 Dissoconium aciculare CBS 342.82 | reverse complement strand
TAACGTCCCTCCCGGCGTTGCGAGCCACCCTATGTAACGAGCCAGCATCAGACATTTTGGTCTTCAACATTTTACAACCCAATCGCATTGACATAGGACTGGTGTTATGTTCAGCAGCAGATTTTCCTTCATCTTTACGTGTGACTCACGATGCAATATCGTCTGCTGTAATGTTGTCGTGTTGAATTTAGTCTCCTTCAAAAATCCGACCTCCGTCGTCGATCGCAGATTGCATTTCCTACATCCACTCCAATTTTCAAATATCCTGCTCGTTGCATTACTCTATGCTTTAAGTGCATCTTGTATTTGTCTCTTTACTGGCCGATTGGTGCTGTTCGATCCCGAGCACTCCCGTTCGTGTCTATGGCGAAGTCGATGCAACGACGCCATTGCTGAGTCATGCAGTGCTTTTGAGCTAACGAGCGCGCCACATCTTGCGCCTCGTCGTATGTGGTTCTCTACGTCTAGGGCCACGGCTTGTGGTTTACACACTAGCTGCGCATTATGTTCGAAATCGCGCTAACTTTCCGTTCTAGAAGGCTCTCTTAGCTATCTCAACTAACTAGCAGGTGTAAGAAGAGTGATCACCCTGTACCCTCTTTAGAGAGAAATCAGAAGAGAAGAAGAGAGTATAAGTTTATCGCTTGAAAAGAAGTAGGCATGAGAATAGATAGTAACTAGATACAATAATTCATACACGTTGCAATAAATAGAGTAGGTTTCCACTTACGATACTATGTGGCACTCGTCTCGTGCTTGAAAGAGTGACACAGCTCCTGAGCTTTGCCCGATAACAAGCGTTTTTCCGTACACTGCCGAGCATGTTCCGCGAAAGTCGTGCGGCAACCAGAGGATGTCGTTACCGTTATGCTGGATCCATTCATACTGCAGTTGCAAGGTATGAAGAACAGGCTTTAGCAGTACATGCTCCCGATCGTAGTAGAATTCGTCTTCGGACACTGCAAACTGCCCGAAATCGGTCAAAAGGAGCGTGCCTTCCGCGGAGAACTTGACATGTCTCGTGTGCCCCTCGAGCGTCTGCAGCGGCGCGCCCGTCGCCGCGTCCCAGAGCCGGACGGTGCGGTCGTACGACGCCGACGCCAGCCGCGTGAGGAGCGTGCCTTCCACGGAGAACTTGACATGTCTCGTATGCCCCTCGAGCGTCTGCAGCGGCGCGCCCGTCGCCGCGTTCCAGAGCCGGACGGTGCGGTCGTACGACGCCGACGCCAGCCGCGTGCCGTCCGCCGAGAACGCGACCGACCTGACCTCATCCGTATGCCCCTCGAACGTCTGCAGCGGCGCGCCCGTCGCCGCGTCCCAGAGCCGGACGGTGCCGTAGTCCGACGCCGACGCCAGCCGCGTGCCGTCCGCCGAGAACGCGACCGACCTGACCGAATCCGTGTGCCCTGTCAGCGTCTGCAGTGATGCGCTCCAATGCTGGATAACGTTAGGCAGCATAGAAAACATATCCGTACGCTGCTGCAGGAAAGCCGTCCGGATAATGCTGTTTAATGGGGTAAATATGAGTGCGGAAAAGTATAACTGAAGAGGTGCAAGATCGGCTACATAGCTATTCATCAAAACGAATCGGTAAGCGTCATTGAGAAAAGTTGACACCTGCTGACCGCGATCTCCCTATAATTTCGTAAGCAAGGCGTACTGCCCTGTCCAGGCTAACGCGCTTACCTTATCGACCTGAGACTGAAGTCGCACGGTATGCAAGACCATACTAGCTGCTTGTCCCATCCAGCTGAGTGCCTCGAACCAATAGAGGAAATACTGCTGCAGAAATTGATGAACGTAATCAGCGTCACGCATGATTTCTCTACTCGCGATGAAGTGTTCGGCCCAAAAGCTGGAAGTATAAGTCACTCTGGCCGGCATCATTTTCGCAATCTCTGCTAAGTCGAAGTCGGTGCGTTGTATGCCCGGTTTCCGAACTCTGCAAATGTCTTTTTGTAGACCGCCAGGCTCACACATTCGCTGAATGCACTTCTGGGCGACCCGCGCGTGTCCTTTCGACATCCCCGCTGGGAAGATAGCGTTCCTGGCTTGTTCAGTGATATAGTCTTTAGCTGATTGGTGTACAAAGGAGACCACCTTGTCTTCCCATATGTCACTTCGCATCGTAAGGAAGTACCCAGAGCGACGCGCGATGTCGGCTATATCTCCTACACTGCAGGATATCTCTTCTGGCAGGTCAGCTATGAAACCGAGCTCGGAAAGCGTAAGTGGTCGGAGTGCGAGTGCGACAGTGGCTAGCACAGCCTTGCAGTACTCGCTGTCATCTGACTCCTCGATTTGAACCATCATGCGCGCGTAAAGCGCATCCAATCCCTGCGGAAATTCGCGCAACCTCCGCCGGACGTGCCGCTGCGGAATAGCATATAGGCTCCTGCAAACCAATGCCACCCATAGAAATGTACCCCCTGCATTAGCTTGGAAATATTGAAGGACCTCCTGCTGAAGAGATTCGCTGTATCCTTTCTCTGTAGCGAGTTGATGCACTTTTTGCTTACTGAATACACGGACGCCATTTGCTATCGTTCCTGCATTCAGTTCTAACTGCAAATGCAGCATCTGCTGCGCTCTAGATAGTGGCTCTTCGATTGTCGGCCAATTACGGCTAGAGTATAACCATTTCACGCGAGGCGATTGTGCTGAGACCGAAGCAATAAAGTGCATGAGGTCTGTCAGCTGCGAAGTGCACTCGTCGAGCGCGTCGATAATGAAGATCGTACTGTTCAACTGTGGATCTTGGAGAATGTCAGAGAAAAGCTTCGTCAAAACGACCCAACTGTTCACGTCCTCGAACAGTGTCCGGCCGGCATGGTGGTACTGCTTCTCAATGTGTCGTATAAGTGAAGGTTGTTGGTCGACGAGCATGTAAAGAAGTCCGCGCAAGACGGCAACAGCGTTGTTGATCCGCGTGTCTGTTGCTTGGCAGAAGAAGTAGCATAACTGACACTGCTGTCGCTCGGTCCTTTCGAGCTCATCGACGATACTACAGATGAGCATCGTCTTTCCTTTCCCCGGGTCACCTCTAATCCACAAAGACTGACGGCCGGCCGTCTCGCGCCAGCGCTGGAACTCTGGACAGTCGAAGATCCAGTCGCACACTCCGGCGAGCAAGCCACCCTTGTCTTGCTCGATGCGGATCTTATCGTCCTTCGGATGTGTGATCCGCAGATCTCGCAAAACACTAGTTTGGACATTGATGGCCTCTTCCAGCTTTTCCATCGCGCTAGCCCATCCTTGTCCGTACTGGATAACGAGCTCGACTTCAAAGATGCCTAGCAGCGCATACACTTTGTCCTCGTCGAACTTAGTCGTACGTCGTTCCATCCAGGCCAATCGCTCCTGCTTGCTGAAGCTAGTTAATCGCCTTCCTTGTAGCGCATCCACGGAGATGCCTGTAACAGCGTAGATAACGTCTTGGAGGGTCGTCTTGTCGCCAAATTTCACGCAATCCCGCGAGAAGAACTCGACGGTCCGAGGTGCTAAGAGTTCTTGCAGCGTCCATCCTCGGAGAAACCATTGACTCGCTTGGAAAGAAGATTGCCAGGTACGTTCGCTTTGGCCTGCAGTGCTCTGCTCCCCGACCGACACGTCCGCGAGATACGCGTAGCATTTCGTCGCACGCTGGTACCACCGGAACATGGAGTTCATCGCTGCCTGATGTTCGCCATGGAGTGACTTGTTAATGCAACAGGTGTCGATCCAGAAGTGCTCGAGTTGGTCCTTGGAAGCCAGAGGTGGCCACAAGCAAGTCAAGCAAGTCTGGAGCCTGGACTTGGCTTGACTTGAGGCCTCAAAACCGTGGGCTTGACTTGCTTGAGAGGTCCGAGGGGATGGCTTGACTTGCTTGACTCGGCTTGAGCCAAAAGGCCAAAAGTTCAGCCACCTGCGAGAATTGAATTCGCGACCTTGGAGTCTACGATCCCCTTGCTCTACCGCTGAGCTAAGATGGCCAGAGCCATAACAGCTGGACCATTTGTGCCGATGTCTGACCCGGTGTTTTCGGGGCATTTCAATGCTCTCCGAGGGGTG
>NW_022984956.1:117419-131029 GCF_010015565.1 Dissoconium aciculare CBS 342.82 | reverse complement strand
AGCGAGGCGGACACTGCGGACTTTTCCTCCAGCGTCAACGAAGTGAGATACGACACCGAGCATAGACCTGTTGTTCGGCGACGTCCACAAGTCAAAACTGAAGCTGATCTTCGAGAGCGCGCTCCTTAAAGCCTCTATGACAGTCACAAGACTCTGTTTGTGAAGCGCCTTAATGTTCCTGCCTACTATCTTACGAGAGGGGAGAGAAGCTGCTGCTATAGGTAGACAGTATTCTAACAGCGCACGAAGCTCCGCGCTCTCGACTTTGAGGAAAGCAATGTCATCTGTAATTATCCAGCGGTATAGTAAAGCTGAGAAGACATCCTTGTCGAAAGCGCCACGTGCTATGTTCTTTGATAAGAACCAAGTCTCAATCGAAGATGATGGTAAATCATGCTCATCGCAGCTATCTCTATCCGCAGTCCGCCTCTTTTTCGATGGATTCTCGACGCGGTGTTCTTTACGAAGGTGTTTAAGGGCTGCCGTCGTGGCCCCAGCGACAGTGAACGCCGAGAACTTCATCGGCTTGCTCTGGTGACAATATCGGCATAGCTAGTAGGCTTGTTGATCGCTCTTCTTAATGAATCTCGAGCCATGCTCATAGATGAACGATTTCTTTTCGCCAACGTTGTCGACGTCGTACTCTCTCGAGAGGTATCGTAGATTGAAACCGTCGTATTCCCAAGAGTGTACAGAGGTATCGTTACTATTTGCGCCCGTGTTCGACTGAAAGTCGCTGGATCGTTGGATTGCGGTAGGTATCGAGAGATTTGATGTAGACGGTGGGTCTGACAAGTCGTCACTAATGATTGAGGCCATAATAATGAGTAGAATAGCGTTCTTTTTCGCGTGTCTCTAGAGTAACTCGGAGGTCAGCTGTGAGGTGACGTCGGGGTTACTAGCTTTTGATTGGCTGTCTGGACGCCGGCAGTATCCGCAGGGGAAAATAAGGGTTTGGGTTGCAGCTGGAGGGTCACGCTGAATTTCCCCGCCCGGCAGGCACTGGAGGAGACGGATGCGTGCGCCGGTAGGACTCATTGCTGGGTCAGTCTTCCCGAATCCCGCTTGATTTCACGGTAGACATTGTCGTGAATGTAAAAAGGAGCGCGGCAAAGTCGGTGGTGATGTGTGATGAGATGCGGGCTGCGATGATATGCAGGGTTGATATCGGTAGGAGAGGCTGCACCAGCGGGGTTGCGCGGACGGCGCTTATGCAGAAAAGACGGCCTGGACTTGGGGCGTTACTCACCGGTCGACTTCACGATAAGGTTTCCCTGCAAGCTAATTTTAGTACATCCCGATCGCTTACCCTAGTTCACGTGTGCTCGGGACTTGCATTTTTCTTATGATGTCGCCTTGGCTGTACGACCGATGAGTTGACCGATCGAGCGACATGTATGCTCAATAGGCTGCATGTTAGCATCATCTACGGCCTTCAGGAGCGGCTGCTTTATCGCGATTCTCGCCACAGTGAGAATCGCTCCCTAGCTCGATTCGAGATTGCGTAAGCCAACTGCGTATATGAGTTATTGTTCCCAATCGTGTACAAGTTCTGTGGACTTGGTCGTGTACCACACATTGCGCATGTGGACGTGGCTTGACGGCGAGAAGATGTGGCGGAGGCCACCTTGCGACGGACATAATCCTGAGTCAGCAATGCCGAATCGGGTCCGGATCCTGAAGTCGATCTGAGCTGCTACGACGGCAGTGCTCGGGATCACGCACTATCAGTCTGAACAGAGCAAGACTGAGGCCGTTGAAAGAGTGCACTCTGGGCAATCTGTAGAGATCGGAAAATTTGCGTATTGGTCGCATTTGCATCCAGACATGGCGATTAACATAGGAGCGCGGATTCTGTACGTGAACGGAGTCCACCACGGTGCTCGCAAGACAAACCCAATTTCAACGCGGAATGGTTGTTGAAATGCTGTTGCTGTGCTCTATAACTCAGATATGATTAAGCAGATATATGTCTGTATTGCCGAATGTTATTGATGAAAATCTCCAAAGCTGGCTCGTTACACAGGGTGGCTCGCAACGCGGGGAGGGACGTTACTGAATGCTCCAGGATTCACTCTAACCCCCTCTATTCGCAGACATCTTCGACGGTATCGCACAGTGGTTGTCTACGTGTGAGATGCTCCCGCTTGCTTGCTCGTTGTAAGGGCGGTTTGATCGTTGGCGCAACGATGATAGGGACTGTTCACGGATTCTGTACGGCCCGGCGGGACCCATGACAGCTTCTCGTACCCGCGCAGCGCCCGCAAGTACATCTTCTCCGCCTCCGCCATCTTGCCTTGGGCCTTGTACAGATTGCCAAGATTGTTGATTGTATTCAGCGTCGGCGTGTGCTCCAGGCCCCGTGCCTTCTCCTTGCCACGCAGCGCCCGTAGTAACATCTCTCCCGCCTCCGCCATCTTGCCTTTGTTGGAGTACAGAGCGCCGAGATTGTTGATTGTGTTGAGCGATGCAATCGACATCGTGATCATCCTCGTGATCGCAGGCATCTCTATCGAGCCCGTCATGCGCCTCGCCTAGGTCGTCGTGTTGCTCGCGTTCGTTTTCGTCTTCTTTTTTCATCCTTGACATCCCTAGGCATATCGATCCAGTCCGCATGCGCAAGCTCAATGGCTCCAAGGAGCTGTGTTCGCATCGTGGCCAGAATGACATATGAGAAGCAGCAATACTCCATGCATAAATTTAGTTTTCTGCTGATTGGCAAAGCCTGCATATAGGGTGACTGCTTCGAAGAGACGCCACGATGAGTATGGGAAAAAGCTCCCGATTCGTAGGCGACACGCTTTGGTCCAGGAGCGAGAAGCGGTTGACAGAGCGGACATATACTCGCCATGACGCATATAAAATCGCAAAACACGCGGCGTGGTATGTGGTCGTGGAGACTCATTTACTGCATCCTGACATGTCCGCATGGTGCGATGATCATCACGTCGCGCGACAGAGGGTTGGCACGTCAGCATGTCGAAGCGCACGGCATCATCGACATCGATCGGGTGTGAACGAGGCGATGCTGTAACGTTGCTAGCACGCAAATTGCGCAGGATTACAGTCGGAATGCAGTCCATGAGTTTCTTCAAGTTTGACTTATAAGAATTAGATACGATGTCGTTCGCTTTATTTCAAGCGACCTAGATCTGATCAAGCGTCACGGACATTTCAAGTCAGGGTGCATCGTGGTTGATACGAAGTGGAGCTTAAGATTGGAGGACATCTATTGGCAGGTCCATGGTTTGGGGACAAGCGGTCACGAGTTGGATGTCCAGTCTCCTCGAGACAGCTAGACCATGAAATCAACAATCCCGGAGTTCATGCATCATGCCAAATTTACGGCGATTACCTCAGGACATTCGCAGAAACAAGGACAGTTTGTTCAGCAAGCTATGCGAATATAGACACCGTGAGTTGACACTTGATTTTCAATGAGAGTCTAGAGTCGCTAATCGAGTGACATTCTGTGGATGTTGAAAACATGTGTAGAACGGTGCACTTATCCGAAACAGTCTATCTACCAGTACTTGCAAGATATGACTAGCCATGCTTAAAAAGTCCATATCGAACTTCCGTCCAACACATGTTCAGCATGAGCCGGCCGAATTTCGGCTTAGGTACAACCATTAGCACGGTTGCTCAAGCAAACATCAGCTCCAGAACGTTTCTTGCTGCCAAGAATACCATTTGCTTGAGCGCTGTTAGCGTTGAAATCCACAGTGCTCAGAGCATCTTGCACCATCTGTTGAGCATATCCACGGGTAAAGGACTCCACCATGGACCAGGAAATACATGCAACGACTCCGTTCGCATTGTTGCAAAAGGATCGTGGAGAATCCGGAAGATTCACATAAATTGCATTTCCCAGCACTCCAGCAAGAGCGTTCATTGCAAAGTTACTTGCGACATGAGACCCGCTTTGAAGCCAATTCCAGCGGCTCCGCTTGGAAAGATCCAGCTCGGCCATGTCGGCCCTGCGCTCGACAGTGTGGTGCCCGTGAGCCTGGCAGCTTGCCACGTTGGACGCCATCAGCTCACCAAGCTCCAGGCACTTCCAGGCAGCGTCGGCCGCCTGCTCGTTGCTCAGCGTGCCGGCCATGGTGGCATTCAAGAACGCGGTGACAATGTCGTCCTCGGTGCCGACTGCCATAGTTTTGGCGTACTGGTCGACTGCGTCGGCAGCGGAGGCGGACGGCGAGTAAAGGTAGTAGTCGAAGCGAGTGGCATCTTGTCCAAAGATGGTCGGGGAGACGTTCGACAGCCAGAGAAAGGTGCCGGCTGCATTGGGGTCCGCAGCGTACAGAGAGCTGGTCGCGACTGTCGGCAGAGCAAGGGCGAGCGATGCAGATCCGAAGAAGGCAAGACCGCCTGCGAGGGTAGAGAAGCTAGGGGCCATGGTGAGGCGTGAGAATCGAGATGCTCGGATAGATCTGTTACAGAATCGAGAAGAGGGTGGAAGTGATAATGAAGCTGTGGAATGAAACTGCTGCGATGGTGCACATGACAAAACCTGGGCGACGTCTGCCATTATATACCTTCGACCTGCGGTATCGACTTCGACACCGCGCAGCTGCGGCTCTGTCTCTGCCTCTCGAGGTGTTGACGATCGACATGAAAAGGCAACGCGCTCCCGAACGCCGCACGGTGTGAGCGTGGGCTGCGACGCCGTCGCACGAGTCGGATGGAGGCTGCCACATCGCTCACAGATGCTGGGCCCGATAACACGATCCCGCCGGGCGCTGCTGTTGGTATGACCTCAGTCGCGCGCTGTGCCGTCGTACGACGTGGGCGGAGGCTGCATCGTTTCGTCGGCATGCCAGTCTCCCGCTGCGCCGCTGTGGAGCCCGGCGGACGATCTTCTCCCGCGCAACTATTGCAAGAGCCCCGGCCTCACGCTGCGCGGTCGCACGAGTCGGATGGAGGCTGCCACATCGCTCACAGATGCTGTGCCGCAGTGGGGCCTGACAACACGATCCCGCCGGGCGCTGCTGTTGGTATGACCTCAGTCGCGCGCTGTGCCGTCGTACGGCAAATCACAGCTGAGTAGCGTGGTCGAAACCTAGGTCATTAGGTTTTTATCTGATTGTAGCTATGTTCGAGGGGGAGAGACATGGCCGCATTTCAATGTTCAGTGGAGAGAATTCAGAGCGCAGTCATTACATGAGCTTGTATCTTGAATACCGCCGTAGGCTACCTCCCTTTCCTTCTTCTCCACAAGTAAAGATTTACATCGACCTTGACAATCATCACACAATGAGAGTCCGCGAAGAAAGACACAGATGAGCCATTGTGAGATCAGGACTTTGTGCTTGACTTAGGCCCAGTTGATTTACCGCTGCCGACATTAGCTCTGCTGTGCACAATCGTTGAGCATTTAAGCCATACCCTGATTCACCTGTCGTGTTAGGAGGAGATTGAGTGTCAGGCTTGGGATGCTTGTTTTCGTGATAGATCGTTACAACAATGCCAGTGCAAAGCCCAGTGCAAGTATGCCATAGAAGGTTTTGCTTGGGTGTAGGCATTCTCGTCGTGTTTGTTGTGTGTTTGATGGGAGTCGCGTCAGTTGTCTTCGTGCGCGTATGTACGAAGGGTAAAACGGAGGAAGGAAGGAAGAACATTACGCGTATGCATTTCAGTGTTCTTTAGATTGCTCGTAGCAGTGGGGCTGATGACAACTTTAAGCTATACCTAGAATGGTCGGATTAATTCTTAGTTGATCGATGGCAGACCAGACACGGTCGCGTGACGAAATCCTTGGCAAGCTTGCAATTGACATAGTATTTCTTTCGTCTATCGGAGAATAGACACTATTCCTCTTGCATGTCCTATCAGAGCTCGTCACATTGACATAACGACGATGAAACGGTGCAGCCTCTGCCCACGTCGTGCGACGGCACAGCGCGCGAATGAGGTCATACCAACAGCAGCGCCCGGCGGGATCGTGTTGTCAGGCCCCACTGCGGCACAGCATCTGTGAGCGATGTGGCAGCCTCCATCCGACTCGTGCGACCGCGCAGCGTGAGGCCGGGGCTCTTGCAATAGTTGCGCGGGAGAAGATCGTCCGCCGGGCTCCACAGCGGCGCAGCGGGAGACTGGCATGCCGACGAAACGATGCAGCCTCCGCCCACGTCGTACGACGGCACAGCGCGCGACTGAGGTCATACCAACAGCAGCGCCCGGCGGGATCGTGTTATCGGGCCCAGCATCTGTGAGCGATGTGGCAGCCTCCATCCGACTCGTGCGACGGCGTCGCAGCCCACGCTCACACCGTGCGGCGTTCGGGAGCGCGTTGCCTTTTCATGTCGATCGTCAACACCTCGAGAGGCAGAGACAGAGCCGCAGCTGCGCGGTGTCGAAGTCGATACCGCAGGTCGAAGGTATATAATGGCAGACGTCGCCCAGGTTTTGTCATGTGCACCATCGCAGCAGTTTCATTCCACAGCTTCATTATCACTTCCACCCTCTTCTCGATTCTGTAACAGATCTATCCGAGCATCTCGATTCTCACGCCTCACCATGGCCCCTAGCTTCTCTACCCTCGCAGGCGGTCTTGCCTTCTTCGGATCTGCATCGCTCGCCCTTGCTCTGCCGACAGTCGCGACCAGCTCTCTGTACGCTGCGGACCCCAATGCAGCCGGCACCTTTCTCTGGCTGTCGAACGTCTCCCCGACCATCTTTGGACAAGATGCCACTCGCTTCGACTACTACCTTTACTCGCCGTCCGCCTCCGCTGCCGACGCAGTCGACCAGTACGCCAAAACTATGGCAGTCGGCACCGAGGACGACATTGTCACCGCGTTCTTGAATGCCACCATGGCCGGCACGCTGAGCAACGAGCAGGCGGCCGACGCTGCCTGGAAGTGCCTGGAGCTTGGTGAGCTGATGGCGTCCAACGTGGCAAGCTGCCAGGCTCACGGGCACCACACTGTCGAGCGCAGGGCCGACATGGCCGAGCTGGATCTTTCCAAGCGGAGCCGCTGGAATTGGGAGCAGTCTTCTAGCCATGTGCCTTCGAATAATGCAGTCCAAGCTTTATACACTACCTTGGGCATCAACCCATCCTACCAGTTTCCGAGTTCACCGCGGTCCTTTTGTAACACTTTCAACGATGGTACGAACGCTTGTCTTTCTTGGTCTAGTGTACAGACCTTCGACCACGACGATGGACAGAACTTCCTTGAGGACGCAGCAAGTGTCGTGAATTTCGACAGAACCAGCGCCGAGGCTCGAGGCATTCTGAATGGAGCAGATGTGTGCATCAGCAACCGTGCAGATGGATGTACATAATGGCTCGGCCGAAGCTGAAGGTAGCCTATCCCAGGAACGGCTTGTGCATATGGGTTCCCAAGCTATGCCTTCTCCATGGAGTCGCAGGTTGTCCGGGCGGGGCAGTGACAGAGGATTCTGCTGTGTATTTGGTTTCCATGCTTGAAGGATGGTGATGTCATTTCATACCGAGTATTTAAGGGGAACTATCATCGCGCGTATCAAAGTGAACTTTTATCGGTCCCATAATTATGTGCGACGTGCTCATTTGTCTAGGACATTGCAGTGATGTGTCGTCCTCACGTACTGTGACCAGCGGCAGAAATGAAGGTAATTGCTGCTCTCAGGCATTTCTGCCGTCGACCTTTGATTCCGAACGTTCTCGGGACTAGTTACTCCTCTAATACCTGACGGGAGAGCTGAGCACGCTCGAGATGGTAAACACTGTTCTTTTCACTCAGCCCTGCACCGACGTAATGGGACGCTCATTCCCTCGTCAGACTTTTGGATATTTTGGATGGTCTCTATACCTTTAACGATGATCACACTCGTATCGTGGTGATGATGGTGGTGGCATCATCGGCGTCGTCTGCACGTCGGAGGCGAGGAAACGAGTGGAAGAGTGGTTCTGCGGGAAGTGTAGAAGTGAGCTGTCATAATGGTGATCTGTGACAAATCGAGTCTCTGGTTGCGGGATCAAACTCATCCCAGAAGCCCATGCATCACACAAGCACGTGATCATTTTTCGGTAAATATTGTGTCGTACAGCACGGCATGTGCCCTAGCCGTGACCGCAATACGCCGAGGCTCAGTAAAACTTCATTTTGCCGTGCCGCCAGGAACAACATGGCACGCCACATTTACAATCCGGTGTACGCCCCGGAAAAACGTGTGCACCCACTGGTGCCCGTCTTCATTTCTGGAATCATATCCTACGAATTGCAGTGACACAGACTGTTATGGCAGCTAGCGTCGCAACTTGTCTCGCTCGAGATGAGCGACGCCAGGGACAATGCGCGAATCGTCGAAACGGGATTCAGGAATCGACATCTGAGTTAGGGTAATGATTTCTGTGAAAAGCCTATTTTTAGACACTAGATGTCAGAGCCTCACTTGTACGTGCTCGCTCATCGAGGCTGGCGCTTTGCTACTTTTCACTTCTTGAGACTGACTTCCTAACGATCACTTCTGAGATATCCTGCAGATCACAGAGCCATCAGTAAATCTTCGAATATGGTTCAGACTGATACCAATTTAGTAAGCGTATAAGAAGGATACGCAGAAATGCAGGCTCATGCACATAAGGAGTATCAAGCGCTAACTACCAGAATGTGGTAATCATGGATCGGCGAACTGTGCTTTGCGGGCTCACAATCTATCCGCTTGCGACTAGCGACATCAAATCTGGTCCACTGACCTCACGCTGCTGATCAGCTACTTGTTGGGAAATATTTACACGCAAAATAGGTGTTAATAGGTCTCGTATTTCATGCATGCCTCTCAAAGCATATCCTTCGCTCATTTCCCCTTCTCGGTATGCAATCTATTATCGATTGGAGGAGAGAACTGATGGATTATTCAATCGTTAAAGTCGACACAATAGATGGGCCATCTTGTCCGACCTCACGGTAGTGTGCAGGGTGTATGGATGATGGCGGTGGTAGATGCGCACATAATTTAGGGTTGATGGATGTTAGGGTCGGTCTCAAGGGAGCCCTATCCTCCAGTCTGAAATGTTCGACGAGTGACCGCTTGCCAAGTTCTTCATCACATTCGCTTCCTGCACCATGCAGGTGCTATTAGCTTCCAACATGGTCGCTGTTGACCAGCTTCACGATGAGCCCTCAACTTTATACATCGGTTAGCTCATTGCTGCCACACAGTTGCTCCACGACGTACTGGTGAATCGAATCATTGGGCTGGACAACTTCCTTGACAAGCGCGAATAGGGCTGCAATGATGGTCAGGATGCTCACCGCCATGCTGAGGCTTTGGCTGAGCACTTCCATTTCGGATAAGACTGTGGAGAGGGTCCCCCTATAACTTAGTGAGTGCAGTGTTGACTGATTTGATTCGAGCGTTTTGGAGGATGATGTTGTGATTTCGACTCGTCTTCTGCACGTTTCGTGGAAACAACTACCGGGCGACGATGCGTATCATTCAATTTATCTACAGTTTGTGCACTGTGGGCATCGTTGATTCGCGCAACTGTCAGCTCGTGATACTGTGGTGCAACAAAGAACGAGTTGTTACACGAAGTCATTGTTGGCGCGATTGCACCTGCTCTTTGCGGAACGGGTTAGGTGTGCCCTTATCGCAGCATATGGAATGGACGTGTTTCCGGCAATCGACTCTTTCATGCAATCACCTAGTTGTGCAAAGTGACGACACATGTTTCATTGATGGTCATGCCCTATTGCTGCTACATACCAAACAAGTCTTCTTACGGCAGGAGTCATGCACTTTCCACGTGGGAGCCACCACGATTTGTGACGATCCCGGCTTAAACACCGTGACCAGTGCTCAAGCTTATTGGTGTGTGATGTGTTCAAACGTTTGTGCGAGATCCTGGCGACCTCATTCACCATGATCGGGGCCAGATGCAAGCAGCCGCTTGGCGCATGCGGCCTCCTTTGCTGATGCGAAATCCTGATTTACCAGCCTTTGTTCTTGTGTGATTCCGCGCAATCGCAAATGCCCCCCGCACTGCCATACACAGGTGCTAATCAAACACGCCTGCGGCCGCTTTCTCAAAGAAATTTACATCATTGCTCTCGCTAAGTTAGATCTGCGTTTGCTCGATGGCGTAAATCTGCAACCGGTCGCTGCTTGTGACACTCCTGAATTGCACGTTTCTCCAATCCATTCAAGGATGGCCTTACGCGCGCTCAGTCCATTTTTAAACACAGCTTTGAGCCCTTTCGGCGTAACGACAACATCTTTTCCTGGCCATGTGTTCTGCTTTGGCATTATTACACGCGTTGTGCACTAGCGGCTCATCTTCTGCGTGCACCTGTCCTTGACGGATTCATCTCGGAGGTCAAAATATGCCTGAGCAAACGCAGATCTAACTTATGGCCGAGCGCGTCCTGCTGCAGCAAAAATCGCACCGAAGCGATCTCCTGGGAAGACCGTAGATACTGCTGGCTTTGAGCCTTTTCGAGAAGCGAACGTCGGCCACGCGCACGATGCTGGAGCGTTGTGCGAGGTACACCGCTGGTCTCTGCCGCATGTTGCAATGAGGTGATGGCGCTGCCAGATTGAAGTCCATCAAGGACTTGTGTCGCTCGATCGGTCATATCGGTAATCATGCAGTGATGGTGATGTCAGAGGATACTGTGTATCCAGGTGAACAAGGTGAGTGATAGGAATGTGCTGAAATTAGCTTGCAGCGTGATACATTCAGACTCGAGCCGATTCACCGTCATAGAGCTGCCGATCGTAGTGGCGGCGGTATCCGCTGCCTAAGCGCCGGGCATTGCATGACCCACAGGAGTGGTCTCTTTGGACGGCGTTCGCATTGCATTTCGTCGCCTGGATCGCGAGTCTGGCGGGGCTGTGCCGACGCCATGCATGAGACACAAGTAGTCTCACACCGGTCAGCCGCACACTCCTCATCATGCTACATGCGAGCGGCTCTGCTGCTCTCTTTCAGACGCGGACTACGACATGACTGCTCATCGTTCCCCTTCACTTTGTATTTTCTTTGACCATTTTGATTGCGCCCATCACCATGTCGCTGAACGCTGTCCATGATCGCGGGGCGTACAGCGTCGGCATTGTTTGCGCGCTAGCGATTGAGAAAGCTGCAGCTGTCGCCATGCTTGACAACAAGCACGAGCGCTTGCCGCCTGCTTCAGGCGACGAGAACGACTATGCTTTCGGGACGATCGGTGCGCATGGAGTGGTCATCGCTTGCCTCCCGGCGGGCACGACCGGCACGGTGTCTGCTGCGGTGGTGGCCCGCGACATGACTCGCAGCTTTCCGATCCGCATCGGTCTGATGGTGGGCATCGCAGGTGGGGTGTGGAGCGAAGAGGTAGACGTGCGGCTCGGAGATGTGGTCGTGAGCCAACCGAACGGCCAGCATGGCGGAGTAGTGCAGTGGGATTTCGGCAAAATCGAGGCCGGTGGAATCTTTCGACGGACGGGGATGCTGAGCAAGCCCCCGCGTGAGCTCCTGAACGCTGTGCAAGGCTTGCAGGCGGAACACTTCCTACAGGGTCATATGCTGGAGAAACATCTTGCGGAGATGCTGTCCAAGTATCCCGCGATGGAGGCGTTCGTACACCAGGGCGACGACAATGACGAACTTTTCGAAGCTAGTTATGACCACGACCGCGGCAACACATGTAGGCAGTGCGCTCGCTCGCGCGTGGTGGAGCGGGAAGCACGCCAGAGCTGTCGTCCACGCCTGCATTATGGCAATATCGCCTCGGGTAACGAAGTTATGAAGGACGGACGCACGCGTGATCGGATTGCGCAGAAGGAGGGCGTGATCTGCTTCGAGATGGAAGCGGCGGGTCTGATGGACTCGTTTCCGTGTGTTGTGATTCGTGGGATATGCGACTACGCCGATTCGCACAAGAACAAGCGGTGGCAGCCGTATGCAGCAGCGACAGCGGCAGCATACGCACGGGAGCTGCTGCTGTGGACGCCCGCCACCGAAGTTGCAAAGATCCGCCTCGCGCAAGAAGCGACAGGTATGTGGAAAGGTTATGCTACAAACGGCTCTTATGATGCCTATTGATCGGTGAAGATGTAGCAGCACCTTATGATTTCTCCCTCCCTTTCAGCCTGCAAGGCATCCCGGCGACGGAGCATTTCGTGCCTCGCAAACCCGAGATGCAGCGTCTCACCGAGTTTTTCGCAACGACATCGACGCGGTCGGCGCAGCAGCGGGTATTTGTCGTACACGGGACAGGCGGGATGGGCAAGACACAGCTGTGCGCCCAATTCGCCAAGACGAGCGCAGAGCGGTTCAGCGCGGTGTTCTGGCTCGACGGATCGTCCAAAGATGCTCTGCAACGATCAATGGCGAGCGCCGGCGCGCGGTTGTCGACGCGTGCACAAGACGCGACGGCAAAGACGGATGTCGCACAGTTGATGGCTGACTTCCAGCAATGGCTGTCACTCCCGGGCAACACGGACTGGTTGATAGTGATCGACAACATCGACCGCGACTGGCAGGGCACAATGAAGGACGCTCAGGCATACAACTACCGTGACTTCCTGCCGCATGCCAATCACGGGAACGTCTTGATCACGACACGACTCCAACGGCTGCAACGACCCAACGCTAGCCTTCATTTAGATGCCGCCGACGATCAGCTGGCGACAGATGGTCGAGACACGCGCAAACAAAGTGGTGACGAGTACGTGCGTGTGATACCACCGCAAGGGGAATACGATCGCTGACATACAAACAAACACACAAACAGACGTCGAGCAACTACTGCCCAAGCTCGGCGGTCTCCCGCTTGCCCTCGCCCAAGCGGGTGCATACCTAGGCACGACTGGGATGAGCGTTGCGGACTATCTCGAGCATTACGATGCGACGTGGACCGCGCTGATGCAGAACCAAGACCAGTTTCCGCTGCAAGAATACGGAGAACGGAGCGTGCTTACGACATGGCAGATTTCATACGAGCAGGTGAAAAGCATGGATCCCCTCGCAGCCTGGCTGCTTGATCTCTGGGCATTCCTCGATCACGGCGACGTGTGGGCGGAGCTGGTGCTTGGTGGGCAGAGCGATGAGGTCCAGCACGGTGCTTGCGAAGATGTAGGCCTCGGGCCGGCGACGAAGCTCTCCTTGCAGCACTCGATCGGAACGCTCGTCCAGTACTCGATGGTTAATAAGAGCACCGCGGAACAATCACCCGCGATACATCCGGTAGTACATACATGGTGTCTGCACAGCCTGGACACATCCACAACACAACAACTATTAGCGACGGCACTGAGGCTTGTCGCGAAGATGGCAACATCGGTCGGTCAAGGGGTTGCCAAGGAGATTAGAGTGCGACTAGCAGCACATGCTCAAGCGATCGGCGCGAAGGAATCGATGTTGCTGTTGAATAATGAGGATCAAGCTGGACAATGTCATCAAATTGCAAGCTTTCTCAGCGATTGGGAGAAGTCTAGAGAAGTGGAGAACCTGTACCAGCGAGCGCTGCGCGGGTATGAGAAGGCATGGGGCGCGGAGCACACGTCGACGCTGGACACGGTCAACAATCTCGGCAGTCTGTACAAGATTCAAGGCAAGCTGGCGGAGGCGGAGGAGATGTACTTGCGGGCGCTGCGCGGGAAGGAGAAGGCATGGGGCGCGGAGCACACGT
>NW_022984956.1:0-117009 GCF_010015565.1 Dissoconium aciculare CBS 342.82 | reverse complement strand
TGGCGGAGGCGGAGGAGATGTACATGCGGGCGCTACGCGGATGCGAGAAGCTCTCGTGGGCGTCACCGACTCGCGTAGAGTCTCTAAAGGAGTCGTTGTTGTCCGTACGCCAACAGCTGAACGGCCTTCATCACGAACACGCAAGCGACGACACGGAAGATGTGGATGGCTATCCTCCTGTCCTATCGCCACTAGCTCTACCTAGAACCGATGGAAAGAATCGCAAAGCTGTCAGCAGGGTCCTAGACAGATTGTGGAAACGCTAGAGATTGTATTGATCTCATTTCTCTCCGATATGTATAGTCATGTCGATACGAGGCAATGTAAGTAAATCGATTTGATCATCGTATTTCGACGAGAGTCAATTTCCGAGAAGAGTCAATTCCCGAGAAGATACGGAGGAGAACAATAAGTCGGAAGGGCATTCATACGTAAAATAATGCGATTTGCTTCACCTCCAAAATCGGGTGTCTCACTTTATCTGATCGATCGACTGTAGCCCACAGTGTTTTCAAGGGCACCTTGTGTGGACAAGCAGACGAAACAGGATCGCTGTAGCGCATGGCACAGTCCGCGGGACTTCCCGGCCGCTCACCTGACTCAGCAGCGGAGATTCCGAAATGATATCGTGAACCTCGCCGGCGGCAGCACTCGGCATCGCGCAAAACCCGATGAGGCCAAACGATGCTGAAGGCAGCAATAGAACGGACTCCAAGCAGCCCGCCGAGTCGAGCAACGCTGCGAGCTGACCAGAAATACACTCACACGTAGCGATTCACGAGATGACTAGGATTTTACACGAGGAAGGAATCGATCACAGCGACTGCAACACACACCCGATTGCGATGTAGAGCGGTCGATCGAAGGGTGACATCCTAAGCTACAGTGTTGATACAGCAAAGCAAATTCATATCGGTGTTGAAGAGTATTATCGATCAAAGTGTCCAATGCTGGCTCGTTACATAGGGTGGCTCGCGACGCTGGGAGGGACGTTACAGCAAGCTTCCGGATGATATGATAGCACGAAGAATGGACAATGATATAATTTCTTGGGTTTGACTGACTTTGGAGTCGCCTGTCGCTATGACTACTCAAGACCCGCCTAGGTTGCTCCTCTAACATGATGCCAGCAGACGTTTTTGATGACAATTCAACCCCAAAAATAGCCCAACCAATCTCGTATTAGTGATCTAGTGGTAAAGTACTCTAATGATACAGAAAAGCGCAAAACATCACCAGCGATCAGAGATGATAAAAAAGAAACAAGCCCAAGAAACGCATCAACGAGAGAAACGCCGGATCCGAAAGTTGCAAACAACGCCGCTCCTAATTTCCCCATAGGAGCGCTGTGGAAGTGATGATATAACGCTAGAAGAGATTGAGCAGACTTCGCGAGTAAGAAACCAAGCTAAAATCTAGCAAAGGGTACTGATTTACTCGTCGTATTCATCTGCGTCATCATAGAGCTCATCTACGTCCCCGTGAGTCTTTTCAACGTCAATCTCATCGCCGTGAGTGATGTCGCGGGCGTGTCTCTTGCCGCCCTTCTTCTTGGGTTTAGTCAGAGTCGGGATCTTACTTCCAGGTGCCGTGATCGGAGCAGGCTTGGTCGTTTCTGGAGCAGACTTGGTGTCTTGAGCGGGATTGGAGGCCGGGACGGGAATTTTGCTCTGAGGCTTGTCACCGGGAGCAGGAGTTTGAGGTTTGCTTCCAGGAGGAGTTGGAGTTTTGTCTGCGGGAGTAGGAGTTTTGGGCTTATCTCCCGGGTTTGACGGGCCAGCCGCTGGTGCCGAATCATCAAATTTGATGAACTTCCAGACACCATTCACTTTCTGCTCAACTTTGACCACCGCAGCCCAGGGTATAATGAGTTTGGCCGAGACTTCCTTTTCGTCCGCATATGGATTCTTCAACTTCTGACTCGCATAGTGCTCTGCGACACTTTCCTTATCCCCAATTTTGCTCGAGTCGAGGTGGTAGACAAACTTTCCATCTTTGAATTTTTCTTTTGCAACATTCACGTCGGTCGTGGTGGAGATGTATGCGTCCTGGATACCTCCCTTGAAAGTGTTGGTCACATGGTCTCGCAATGTGCCTTGCTTTGAAGCTGGTCTGCCATAGGCCCGAGCAAGGAAGCCGGATGGGTTATTGGCCTTGATTGACTTTGGACCACGAGTGTCGCTGCGGAACAGATCTGCTGCAGCATCGACTTGTCCCAGGAATGAGTAGATAACGCTTAAAAGCGTGAGGGTAAGAAATGAGATACGCATGATTGCTGCTCGGTACGAAAATGCAAGGAGAGAAGGTGGACGCGCGAAAGCCGGACTCCTGATTTGAGAATCAGAGAGTCGAGTTGTTCCCTTTTATTGCGGATAATTAAGAGCGGTAAATCGCTGGCATTTTATAATGTCTCCATCCTCCGTCCAAGTGGAAGGCTTCATATCCGAGAAGGGCGTTAATTTCCGATGTATCACTTGCTTCGAGTCATCTCGCCAGATGCCGCCGCGCTGCTGGGCGACAGCATCCTCTGTATCAGTCTGCTGACATCATAGCTCTGGAACAAATCCCTCTGCTCATATCAGAGATATCAGAAGATGGGGCGGAGATTCCTTCGTTTTATATGTTGAGCGCAATATCGAGATCTCCGTCAGATGTGCTTTGAATCGCTGTTTGAAGAATGTAGCAGGTCTTTCGTTTGATCCTCTCGGCGATCCCCGGGCGCCGCTGAGCGTGTGTCATGATGTGTTCGATACAAATTGCGACGATGGAATGTCAGGATCGAGGTATACTTGCGTCTTAAATGTGTTCGAGTATATTGCCGGTACAGCTTGCGTGGGAAGACATGTATGGTCGCTCGCATAGGGAAGCGCTGGAGGGCTTGAAACAAACGGCCCCAATGTCGGAGAATTTGGGCCTAACGTCAGCCCAAACGGGGTCGATGCTGCGTAATTCGAGGCCCCACAAAGCGCCCCAATTACTCTCAAACTGGCTTGTGTTTGTGATTTTCGTTTCTTTTGTGAACGTCCCGTTATAAATACGCCATGTGCTGCAATCTTACCGTAAAGCTCACACATACACCGTTCTACCCCAAATTCCGCAGACTCATTCGCGACAATCTGTATAGTCTAGATTTCCACTTAAATCAAGAATAACACTTCAATCTTCACAATGGACCGCGTTCACGAGATGCGACGTCCACAGACAGTACAATGGGACCTACCTATCAGCGACGCCGACTTCACGATTCTGAAAAAGGGCCTCAGACCAGAATCGATGGACGACAAATGGTCCGTCCATCCAACTTACCTTCAAGAGAGCAATGCGTACAGCGTCAGCTGGGCCCGAAGCTGGACCGGCTACCCGCACTACACGCTCATCATCGCGCGAAACATCTCCAGCTCCAAAGGCCCCGTCATCGAATCCATGGTCTTCGAGTCTCTCACTCGTGCGGACAATAAAATTACCGCAGAAATGGCCAAGCAAGAAGTTATCTGTCTCTCGAGAAATGTACTGGGTTGCAAAATTGCTGCCTTTCCGCCTATCGATGGCGATAAGTTCTTCGTGTATCCGTTGTCGAACGATGCGCCGACTAATGCAGCGGGCTCTGGTCAAGATGAAATTGATGAGTGATGTAACACTCCGGTGCATCATGGATACTCACTAAAAGCGACAAATTACCATTAGAAGCCCCGAACCTGTTATCAAGAGGAAGAAGAAAAGACGAAGACTGTCCCCGATCAACACGTATTCAAAGCAAGCGCCAAAGGTAAACAAAAGTAGCCCCTCTTTCAGACCAGCCGATGGCATGCACCAGTCATTTGAGCAATGCTACGAGCACGACCAGCGTGCAAAGTAGGCCTTCAAATGGTATCCTCTCTCCCGATACATGCCCGATGCACCGCTATCCCTGCATGGGTGAAATTGAGCATACGCCCGTGCGATTTGAACTGATTTCATCAGCTTCACTGGGCGTCTACACCAGTATCCTCTTCGCCTTCAGCCTCGCTGTCGCTGTCATTGGTATTTTCGTCGACCTCATCTTCTAGGGAGAAATCACGTGGATGTTTGGCTTTCTGCTTTCCCTTGGACGACTGCGTTGGCGACATGAATGAACTAGTCTTAGGTGCTTCCTTTGCGGGCGCCCCTTGACCAGCTGGGGCAGCTTGAGCTTGTCCCTTGGACGAGCCAGCTTGTGTTCCTTGATTCGATGTTACCGCCTGTGTCGGCGGCTTCGACGAATCGCTCTGTTTCTGTCCCGCCGGGTCGACTTGTTCTTCTGGGGCAGCTTGCGTCTTTTGCTTCGATGAACCGACCTGAGGCGTTTGCTTCCCCGGTGCCACCTGTGCCGGTTCCTTTGACGGATCTGTAGCGACATCTTGGTTCGCCGGCGCAGCTTGCGTCGGAGGCTTCGATGAGTCGGCCTGACTCACTTGTTGAGGTTGAGATGATCCGGCAGCGCTCGCGGGCCGCTGTAGTCCGGCTACTGACTCCTGAACCCAGCCAGTGTCCGTCTTCCTGTCCACGCGGATTACTGCTTCCCAAGGAATGAAGTTGAGGACTGAAATCTCCTGCTCCTTTTCGAATGGGTTCGTCCTTCCCGCGAAATATTCCGCAAGATCAACTTGCTTCTCCTGGATCTTGCTGTTATCGATATAGTATACCCATGGTCGCTTCCTGGCCTCACGTATGATTTTTGTCGTCGAAATATATGAATCGTATATGTCAGCCTTTCCAGATGTCGATACGTGCTGCGCCAAAGTGCCTCGCTTTGCATCCGGTTTTCCACGTGCTTTACAATGGAATCCGGGTGGGTTTTCTGCCATGATTTCGGTTGGAGGACGATTGTCGCCGCGATACACAATCGCAGCTCTAGCCTGTCCCAGCAATGGGATGACGATGCCCCAGAAGATGCAAACCGCCGAGAGACGCATTTCGGCATACGGTAAAACTCTGTGTAGTCAGATGAAGGTAAAGTTTACGACAGCTACAGGTGCTGTACCGAAATTCGGCTTTTGAGCGAGGAACGCCATCTATGTGTTTCCAAAGTCATCACTAATTCATGATCAGGACCTCAGCTTCGTCAGGTGGTGGATACCGTGTTTGATGTGACGCCTACCTCCATGCTCTCCTTCACATCCTTGCGTATGGCTAGGCGCGTCAAAGACTTTGCCGGCGTCTCGATTGCCGCGCAGACGACTTTTCGAGTAACAGCAAAATTTGCAGGACAAGAACGCTCCTCGAAGTCACCATAGTGGGTTGGCAAGAATGGGCTTCGCAAAACTTGATTATGGTTTCAACTTGTTTCGACCGTAGTTGACTAGCCATGTTTCTTGCGAGTTGGAAGCCCGAAATGAGACGTTTCAACTATATGACTGTAGTTGATTCGCGACTCATGAAGCAGGCCTCAGGTAATTGTTTGAGAGTCTATGCCGTAGTCGAGTTGGTGTTTGAACATGTGTCATCCGACTCAGCCATGTTCTGGGCTGCATGCCGCATGCAACCTTCCGCGGCAACTTTATCATTGCCTTCAGTGAAGACTTGGTCCCAATAAATTCCCGCCTTGTTATCACTTTTCAAATTCCAGCACTCCGAATATCTAGCTGCAAGTCTGTGTCAGGAAATAACTTCATTCGAATTGTAGCAAGTTATCGCTAATGCAAGAGACAGCGCACAGCACAGTCGACCATGGATTCGCCCCGAGACATAACAGTGATGGCCTATCCAGAAACGGTACACTGGAACTTGCCAATCAGTCTGCTAGATTTCGAGAAATTGAAAGACGGATTTGAGGCCCATACGATGGAGGATAAATGGGAAGTCAAGTCGACTTATTCCAAAGAAAGCAATTCGTACTGTGCGACCTGGACGCGAAGTTGGACAGATACGCCATTCTACGCCCTTGTCCTCCGACGCAATCTTTCCAAGAGTGTTGGTCCCATAATCGAGTCCGTGGTGTTTGAGTCATTCACGTATGCCGCTATCCATATCACCGCAGAAATGGCGAAGAAGGAAGTAGTTTGGCTCGCCCGAGGCGTCCTCGCATGCGACATTGAAGCGTATCCGGAGATCGACATCGACGAAGTGTTCAATTACCCTTTGCAAGATCCGACGGACACTGAACTAGCACCCGAAGAGACTGCCCCGACTAGTTAACAGGGTCTTCTGCGTGAATCAAGCGTGCTTGCTTGCACTTTCTACAGTTCAGACTCGACGCAGGCTGGCCCTCCAGCCTCCTGGCTCGTGTGGCAATGAGCCTCTCATCAATACATGAGGCTTTGGTGGGCGACGCAAGAGATACCGCCGCATCATCTGGGGTGCGCGCTGAGCACACTCGTGCAGCATTCGCGGCACTAAATGCGCCGCAGACCGCGCCGCAATTCGAGACCGATCCGCTGCGCAAAAAGGCAATCAGGCGGAGATTTTGAAGCCTTCACAGTCATATACTTTGTCTCGAAACTCCGTCGAATTGATGTCCGCCAATTGACAGTCACCTAGAGACATGTTCCGACCAACGGAAGTGCCGTCGAACCCGCCTATCAGCTTGACAGACTTCGAGAAATTCAAGGCGGGGTTCAAGCCGACGCAGCCCGAGGATGGATGGGAGATCAACTCAACCTACCTCAAGGAGAAAGATGCCTGGAGCGTCAATTGGGCGAGGATGGCTTTCGGTCATTCGCATTATGTGTTCGTGATATTACCTGCCTCGGCTCATGGAAAGGGGCTATCAATTGAATCGCTCATCTACGAATCGCGCACGGCTGCTCGTATCAACATCACAGAAGAAATGGCAATAAAAGAGGCAATATTTCGTGCGCGATATGACCTGGGATTTGAGATCGAAGCGCATCCAAACATTAGCTTTGATGAGGTGTTCCAGTACACTTTTGACATGGTGTATTGAGCATTCATACGTGGTACAAGGGCCATCAATGCGGAACTTCGCCTCTGCAAGTCGTGTGGGCTAGATAAATTCACTCAAAGAATCACGATCTCAAATACATCTCTTCCTGCCTTTCCCCTTGTTACGTACGTGGCCATCGAATGTCTATTTGAACCATTTTCTTCCTTCAGCGACGTCCTCCGGGGCCACCTGGCGGCGACATGTTTCGCCTGGCCATGGTGTATTCTAGCTTACCCACCAGCGAGTCAGACTTCGAAAATTTCAAGCTGGCAGTTCAGCCACGATGGCATGAGAATGGCACATGGGGTGAAATCTACACGACATATCTGAAATAAAGCGAGGCATACAGCGTCCTATGGATTGGAGGAGACTATGCATGTTATATATTTGTCGTGGTCCCTGAATCAGCTGAAAGCAGACCGCCGACTATCGAGTCGCTCACGTACGAGTCTCTCACTGCCTCGCAGGTCGACATCACGGAAGAGATGAGGAAGGTCGAAGCAGTCTTCCGTGCGAGAATCGATCTGCAATGCGATATTGACGTCTTTCCATACATCGATCCCGATACCATAGATCTTTACCCTAACAAGAAGACGCACCGAAAGGAGTTATTTCGGGTTATTTGGATGAGTGTATCATGAGTGTAGCTGAATCTAGATTGGAGGAGAGGCGTCGCAAGAGTTTTGTGACACCGACGCGAAAGGACATGATGAATTACTTAGCTAATTTTGACACTAAGCATTTGTTTATGATGTTGCACCACTCTATCGTATGTGTTCCGCAAACCACTCCAACGCCAGATCATAGCCACGCTGGTACTCCTTGCGCACCACAGCATCCTCCAAATCAGCGCGTGCACTCATCCAACCGTGGATTTGAGAATCGAATGTCTCAACATGCTTCGAGACCGTCAACGCGTCCCGAAACGCCTCGATATCCCCAGCTGGCTCATCCTTGCTGGCGAGCATCATCATGGGGATGGTTGTCTTGGCTGCATCACCTGCATCGACGCGGGCCGGGCTAGATTGGACACCGGCTTTCCATGGTGTGTCCGAGCCCGAAGTGAGCGAGACCATCTTACCGCCCCAGCAGACTATGATATGTCAGTACAGGATCCTCCATAGAAGTTTTCTCGACACATACATCCGATGGCGCCCCAGCCCTGCACAGATGGATACCTGGCCTTCGCCGCATCGAGAATTCGATGGATGCGAGCGATGTGCGGTTTCGCATCTGCAATCTTACCCATCCAGGATCCCAGCTTGGCTTTCTTCTCCTCATCTGGCAGGTCCATCCACTCGACCTTGGCGGCCTCGCCGTCAAAGAAGTCAGGCATGATGACGAGGTATCCTGCAGCTGCGAGGATGTCTGCGCCTTGCCAGGTGGGGTCTTGAAATCCGAAAACATCGTAAATGAAGAAAATTGCTTTGCTGGCGTCGGAAGATCCGCTGATGTAGCATGATGTATCTGCAATACTGTGTAATGTGCCTCTGGCGGAGTATTTGGAGGCTGACCGTGAGATTGGAGCGTCGCAACACGCGGCTGAGGTATGCGTGTCGTTTGTTGAGGCCATAATTGAAATTTTACTACCTGTATGTTTGGAGTAAGAATGATTCGAGACTTCTTATCAATATATACAAGAAAGTGGTGGTGGGTGCTCGTCTGTTTCTTTTGTTTCCACTGTAATACGCTTCCCAAGTTCATCTGACGTAGCCCACACTCACGGCCCGATATTCGGGTGCAGATCTCGGACACAAGCTGTAAAGTCCGGCGGCCATGATTCCATCAGGGCCGAAACGGCCCCTCACAGCGCGGAACGGAGGCCGGCCTTCGGAGACACTGCTGTATATGCGCATCAACTTCGCTGCGTTAGGCGAAATGAACCCCATCTAAGCACGTTTGCACCGGTGGACATACGTTGGCATCCATGTGGTCATCATACCCAGGCCAAGATCTCACGGCAAGACAGGACTGCGCTACATCTGTCTCGATGACCTAGATCTAGATGTTCATACATTCAGAGTGGTTGATTGAAGTTTTTGCAACCTCAGAGAATGATAGCACTTCGCGGGCGCTCTGTCTCTTGTACGTAACACCTGACCAATGCCAGGATATCTAGTAGTAACTGTTTCCACAAGAAGACCACTCACTCGCTCACTCACTCTCCCGGAATTGATTTTGTTCCGCGACAGCACGTGACATCGCGCTGACTGAGCACGCAGCGACGCGCCTTTGCCGTGCCGTTCACGCGATCGGCTCGTGGACAGACCCCTCCTTGCACAATTCAATCACATTTGTATGCACAAATCCCAAATTGTGTTCGGCTTTCAAGATTCCAAGGTTCTTATTCACAGTTTATCACAGTATGTCGCTACACAAATATGGCTTCCATAACAGAATTCAGTGTGGGTAGTGTACCTCCGGCAGAGTTGCAAAAATGTCGCGATGAATTACTGAAAATGGCAACGACCTTATCGTCGCCTTCCAAGGTTAGTTGCTGCCGCCGCCGCCCTATCTGCATTGGGCCGTCTGTGCATGTCGGCGAACTGACGCAACGATCCTAGCAAGATCGCCGTGCCGATGCGGCATCCCAGGCAAACACTCTCGCGCGACACCTCATCGTTGATATATCAGAGCAGAGTCATCATATTATCGCTGCCGATGCCGCGGGATGTAGTGTTCCTGAATTCCTGCAGGACGACACCGCCGGCGCCCCTGCAGCGACATTGTCGGCGCTGTCTCCGAAGAAATCGTCGCATCGCCAAATCTCGAAATCCGCGTTGATGGGCAACATGGCTACTCATCAACCGACTGATTCAGAAACCATTCCCCATATCAAACTCACCAAAGCGGCGACATTCAATGGCCGCGAATTCGGTGATACTCAGCCCATGGAGTCGCAAGTCTATCGCGAGTTGACTGAGTCCATCGCTAAAGCTGCCTCGTCCGAGCCGCCAGTCAACACCAACGCGACAGACACGCCTATGTTCAACCACACGGAAGATTCGCTGTTGACTGAAAGGACACCCCATACTCTACGCCAAGGTGATACGGGATTCATCGATCTGGGAGCTGCATTCCCGCCAGCGTCGCAAGGCCGCAGCTCCAATGCAGACTTCGACGATCTACTCGAGGACACAAGCCCGCAGACTCAATTCCAAATCCCAGGGCGGCCGACGTTGCCCGTGACGCCGACAGTGGCTGGTCATAAACATGGTCGAGATGGAGAACTTTTGCCTTCCACCGCCTCTAGAACCCCCGCCTACTCGCAGCTATTCGCGGGTCAGCTCGGCGCGCCATTGCTATCTGCCACGCAGCTCTTCAATCAAACACAGGCGCCTTCATCGCCTCTCGCCGACGGTCTTCGTTCCGATCCCGTAGTATCACGTCCTTCTCCAAATCTTCACAATGTCGAAGTGACGTCTCCTCCTACGGTCGCGTTCTCCTCGCCTGTCGCCACGATGAATGTCCGGCCTAATACCTCCTCTGGCGAACCTCGGGAGACATACACGAGCATGCGCGAATCGCAGGAACGCCGGGCGGCACGGCTCAGAGAAGAACTGGGCCTTCCTGGAGTCGCTGAAGAGGAGGACGAGGAGGAAGATTTATTCGAATTGGGACAACCGCTCGGGGCAGGACGAGGCTTGCGGAGGGCGTTGAGCGCTCAGCCAATGCAAGATACATTAATGAGACGGGCGTCGTCAAAATTGGAGACGCCACATCACTTGCGACGGAAATCGGGGTCAATGGTTGATCTAGTGACTCCCGGGACTACACGGCGTGGTGAGAAGATCGATTTCGAAGAGGACGATGAAATTCTATCAGCGGAAGACGATGCTGGGGTGGAGGGACCTGATACTGCCATGGCCGATCCGGAGCAGGAAGGAGGTGAAGAGGGGGGAGAAGGTGACAACGTGGGAGATGAAGTCTACGAGAGTGATGCGAATGACGAGTATGATGAGCTTGGACAGACCGTGCTTCGGAGTCAGAGTAATATGCCAGACGAAGATGATCCTGTGTCCGACGATGGCGACGACAGGCCCAGTGACGACGAGGCAGAAGCTGAAGAAGCGGACGAGGAGGCCCACGAAGAGTCGGCTAAGGGTGAAACAAAGGACGACGAAGCATTGCAAGCGCAAATTCAAAGTGAGCATGTGCAAAGCCAAGGAGCAGCCGGGAATGATCTGTCAGATGGTCCCCTGCCAGCGGGTACGCAGAGGTCGGCAATAGCAGATTCACAGCCGAAGTCAAGTCGGAAGCAGCGACGGCAGGCTCTACCTCCCTCGGGACCAAACTCTTCCATTACTTCATTCATCCCTGGCTCGCAATACGCCGGAAGAACCAGTCAGGAGCTGGCCTTCATCCGGCGTGTCCATAGCGACAGCCAAGCTGTCAGCAGCGCAGATAGAGTGCCTAGCAGTCCTCCGCCGATGCCCAGCCTTAGTGGAGCAGGCATTAGTCATGGTTCTGTAGCAAACCAAGACAAGCTCCCGACCTCGAAGATCTCACAGCAGCTAGGAGCAGGAACTGTTGGACAAGATTCGCGGAATGACAGGAACGAAATCCCGGAGAGCGAATACACCGATCACGAGAATACTGACAAACGTCACCAAGCTATCGCCAACGATAACTTGCACTCAATGCAGGAGGGCAGTCACAGCAACAACAACAACATACTGTTCTCCACGGCTCGTACGCATGTGACCTCCCCAAGTCCTTCGCCAACAAAGCTTGCAGGCCGGACAATGCCGACAATTTTCTCCGCCAGTCAGATCAGCAGACCCAGTCAATTCTCCCCGCGCAAGGCGGCTGGCGTACGTCGTTTCGGCGACACCATGACGGAGGATCTCATACCCATGAACAATTCTGGTGAGACGTATGATGCGATGACCTCGATTATGAACGGTGTGTTGGGCGAAGATCATGATATGTTCGCCGCGATAGCAGATTCGCCGGTCAAGAAGAAACCAGTCAGGCGGCCTTTTTCGAAGATCTCACAGGAGATTCCGTCCTCCGTATCAGAGGTCGTGGGTGTTCCACAAGAGCGTGTTGCCGAAGTACCGGCTGCCAGTGCATCTCAGAGTCGTGTTGAGCAGCCTGCGTCAACGGCAGAGGAAGCATCAAGTCCTGTTCGTCCAACATCAAAGAGGAGAAAACCAGTACCTCGCGTGCCATCATCCTCGCTCAGCAGTGCGCCCATGGAGATCGATGAAACTGTCATCGAGGATGTTGCGCCCACAGACCACGTTGAGACTACGACTCCCAAGGCAAGCACTTCCGCACAGAGAAGTGGGCAACAGGGTGTATTCTCTCCTCCTAGTCCCGAGATGGCAGCGGTAGAAGAACATCAGCCCGGAACAACTCCCAATAGCGTCAAGAAAAGGGAGGACGCGGGTGCGCGGGCAGTCTCACAACTACTCTCATCGAGAAACCGCAAGCTCCCGCCCGCAACGAAGAAATTGAAGGCGATGAAATATGGCCATGCAGCTACAGAAAAGGCGAAGGGCAAGGCCGCAGCGACAAAGCAAACTAAAGCGGCAAGAATCCAGACTCTTCGACCCACGGTTGAGCATTGGGGGGATGAAGCGGAAGCGATGGAATTGGATGTGCCTCTGCCTGCGGTTGCTGACGAGGAGCATATTCCAGCTGACACTTCCAAAATCACGGGTGTTGTCGATGAGCCCGGTGAACACACTGATGAGGATGCAACAAATGCGGTGCTGGCCCCTCGACGGATGTTCGCACTCTTCATGGGCAGTCTGAACAATTACTATCCTGCGACCTGGATCGCCACTTCGATCGACGGCTTTAACCATCAGGTCAAATTCGATGATTTGACAGTCACCACTGTCTCTGCCAAACAATCCTGCCGTCTGGATCTACGAGTTGGCGATGCGGTGAAGGTCGATCTGCCGAACATGCGAAAACAGTCCTGGACCGTAGTTGAGCTCGTCAAACCCTCCGCTTCCGCGCAAACAGATGGTTTCACCACCGACATCTTTGGTCACACTCACGTCAAAGTGCAGGCAAGAGCCCCTCGGAATAGCCTATCTAACACTCACGAGGCTCTTCAAGATCAGGGGGTTATTGAGGAAGTTCCCATTACCTTCATTTATCTCACCCTGACCATGTGGACACCATTTCAAGATCGGCCATTCCAGATCCCTCAAATGGACAAGCCCACCTCACGAATGGAGACGCCCTCCGCCACTAGCATCAACACGCCTTCGGCAAGGAATACCCCGTCTGCTTCCCGTCTCGCTCGCACACGCGTGCCTACAATCAAAGCAAAAGACAAGCTCGCATATCTGCCGCGTGACGAGCCCATCAGTTTTCCAGTTCAATCCGGCGGGACCAGCGTCTTCAGCGGAATGGCGTTTGCCATTTCATACATAGCCTCCGACGCATCTACCGAAAAGGCCGAAGTCATACGTCTGATCGAATCAGGTGGAGGCAAAGTCCTTGAAGATGGTTTTGAGGAGCTGTTCCTACTTCCATCGGATGGCATGGATATGACTAAGGCTCATCAGAAACGGGCATCCATATCTGCTACGAACAAACACGAACTAGAAGCAAGTGCTGCAGATCTACAAGCCGAGGACGGCCTCTGCCTGCGTCCTGAGTTCCAAGGGCTAGGCTTCGTCGCGCTCATCGCAGACCAACACAGCCGTCGCGCGAAATACATGCAAGCCCTGGCTCTCAACCTACCCACCCTCGCGGGCCGCTGGATCCTCGACTCATGCAATTCCACCCTCAACACCACCCTCGACTCCACTACTTCCTCTCCCATCCCTCTCCCCTGGTCCCGATACCTCCTCGCCTCAGGCGAAAGCAATTTCCTCTCGGGCGCCGTCCGCTCACGCACGCTCACGCCATATCTACCCAGCGATATCCCCAAAGCAAATCTCGCATCCGCCATCGCTCGCCGGAACCGCCTTTTGAGAAATGAGGGCCTCCTCATGGTTGCGCCTAAGAAAGGCACTGCCAACTGGGAGAAGAGAAAGACCTTTGTCTTCCTTACGCTAGCTCTGGGAGCGGGCAGGGTCAAGCGGGTTGCCGATGTCAAGGAGGCGAAAGCGCTCCTTGATGAAGATGACGACGACGCTGAGTGGAAGTGGGTTTATGTCGATAGTGCGATGGGTGAGGCGAGCAGGGTTTTGTTCGGGAAGGATTTCGCCGGTGCTGCTGGCGGCGCTGGACAGGGCAAGAAGAGGAAGAGAGCGGGCAATGATGGCGCTGCGGGTGTTGGGAAAGAGGGCAATCTGATGTCGTGTTCCGATGGCAGGGTCAAGTTGGTCAACGATGAGTTTGTGGTGCAGAGTTTGATTTTGGGAGATCTGGTGGAGTAGCGACATCATTTGCTGTTCATCGGTGTTATGTTCAGGAGGCTTCCCAGTGGAATCGGTGTTGTATCATAAAGCATCGTTACTTGCTGTCCGAGGCAGCAGGAATGATTGGCCGGCCTTTCAAAGTAGTAATAACTGGTCGACTGCGGGGGCAAAAGACCCGTGAGCTTCCTTACTGATACATTTCCTCATCGCTTGCTCTATCTATACAAGGAAGATGCAATAATACAACAGTTTGAACAGTGGCCGTCATGCCTTGACGCTCTGGCTATACACATTCTCCATTATTACTCCAGGTGACAATCATCATCTCAAACCCAAAGGCCGTATTATCCTCTCCCTCACCACCCTCGTCGCGATCTCTCCGCCCTGCTTCAGCACTAATGCACCCACCATGCTATACATCGCGTGTGCCATGATAAGGTCCTGTCCCGAAGACTCGAGACTATCCGATTTACGCGGCTTCCACCGGACGGCTTGAGGGATCTTATATGTGTCAGCCAATCTCGCGAGCCGGGATTTCTCCAGAATGGAAGATTTGGCTCCTTCCGAGACGTTCTCGAGACCGTGGAGGGCCGGGTGTGAAAAGACGTCTTCGATTGGCGCGTCCCGGGTGCTGGTGTTGGGTCGGCTGAGGAGCGCGAGGCTGACGTGCCAGTCCACGAGACGTTTGCCTAGGAAGGCGAGGCGGTCGTTGAATCCCTGGGCGCCGTGTTCGAAGGATTTATGGGTGAGGGAGATCCACTGCGAGAAGGGGAAGTTGAAATTAGCATAGGACAGATTATTTCTCCATTGACGAGTTCGACTTCGACAAACGAATTCTCCCGGTCACGCAGACTTTGCTAATTTATTTTTTGCCGACGAGATGAGTCTGAAGAGGAACATACCTTTGTCTCATTGTCCAGCAGTTCGCTCCCTCTCATATTCCCACCAGCATTCCCCACGAAATTATCATATGCCTGATCCACAATTTCCTGTTTGTTGTTCACACTCCACTGAGGCTGATTTGGAATTGGTCGCATGCGGATAGGCATCCTCATCCGTGGCGGAGTCTTTTGCCATCGTGGGAGGTCCGCAGCGACATCACGAAGCGCATCATGTTCTTGTTGCTGCCGGAGCACAGCGCTGTTCGCCAATGTACGGATCGCATTAGGTGATGTTCGTGATCGGATTGATCGTGCGCAGCTCGCGCAGATGAACGACGGTCGTGCGGGATTCATTGTAAGGACGGTGGTGATGATTGTGATGGTGAATGATCGCAATGGTGAGCACGAGACTTGGGAATGTCAATGTTAGGGATTAATTTTGTACGGCGAACCATACGGTTGCTGTCTTGCGGAGTTTGGACCTTGGCTTCCCCGAGCTGACCATTGTTCGCTGGACGAATCGTGGTGTCAATGCTAGTCACCATTGTTATTGCTTCTATTATAAACACCGGTGATGAATATCCTCATATCTGTGAAGTTAGATATTGAGATATTGGGTTTCTTTGAGTGATTTCGCAGCCAATTTGGATGCTTGCCTTGTGAAGCGGCGACTGGCTTGGACAACCACATTCATTAGTGACAACTAGCGGCACGGAATAACGAGATCACCATACAACGAAAAGGACAATGTCGGCAACAACTTCATTAAAAGACAAGTTGACCAGTGCATTACCTTCGGGGTTTCAATGCAAAATTCGATACATTCGTACTCAAGCCAAAGACTGCGATGCTTTATTTCCAGCATTTCCAGGTGGTCAGCCTGAACGGACACGGTTGACCAGTCATCTCTTGACCGTCAGCGTGGATCCTGCCAATGTCCCATCAAACAGCCCTCCAATACCTGCTGGCTCCGCCGATGTTCTCAGCTTTGCGATCGAGGTGTTTGTGTATACAACGAAATACCTGACGACCATATTTGTTAGCAAGATCGATTCGACGTCGTACATTCCTCGACAACGGCCGTCACCGATTCAAAGGACGGTGACGGCGTTTCTGGAGTGGCTGAAGGACTCTCAATTGCAGAAGTTTCCTACTCGAAAAGTCGTCATCTCGCTGTTCGCGCGAGCACAAGCTCAATACATTTTCCCGGGATCATCAGATGATCGAGGAGGCGCGAAATATAACAAACACGTGCTGGACGATCGACAATTGATCAAATGGTGGGTTCGTACCATTGATCCGATCATTTCAAATTCAAAATCTTCGGAGACGACATATCAAGGTCATTTGACGGTACCAGGCTACGAGGGCAACGAGTTGAAACGATCGTTCACACCAACATCTGCAGACCCTACCAAACCGAATTGGCTGCCTGGCAATCCTCTCGTTGAACTGGCGCGAGCTCGTGGACTGCCTGAGCACGCTCCTACTCGATGTCTCTTGCCACGTTTCCCCGACGATCCCAAGGCTCGATTTGTACTAGAGCTAGATGAAGAGGTCGGTCTGTCTCAGGAGTCCCAAGCGACCACAGCAAGTCCGTCCAAACGCAAAGGCCGATGGACGTCAGTACGTGATTTGAAGAGTTTCTGGGACGCGATGGAGTTTCGACAAGAATGTTCATCAGGGCGAGTTGTGGGCTTTCTCTGGCTCGTTATCACGCCTCCGGGAAGTGACGATGTAGAGATCGATGAAACGGAGCCATCCAGCCAGATCTCCCTCGCAGATATGCTGGATGGATCGGCCGAGAAAGAAGAAAATCAACCCAAACAGCCATCACGAGATCAATCCAAGAAGAAAAGGCCACTGACCGGACCCATCGTTCCGCGTCCGCCCCGTCTGAAGGGTGGATCTTCTAACCTGTCACAATCTTCGAACAGGTCCACAGTAGGCAAATTGGATCTTGTCCGTGGCCTCGTCGTCACCAAAGATGGCTACGACAAAGCTGTACAGACTCTCTTGAGTCTCGACTTTGCCAATCTTCCTATCGCTGTCAAATCGACGAAGAAATGGATCTTCGAAGTCTCTAGCATCTGTGGCCTTGACGCGGGGGAGGATTTCAGTATATCCATCACAGGAACATCGCCGGTGGAAATCACAGTCGTGGCAGGTACGCATTCGTCGACGACGACAGAAGGCAGTGGTAGTGGAGGCGGCGGGCCGGTAGTAAACGATCTTGCAGGGATGGTCAGGAAGAAACGTAGTGCGACAACGACTGTGGACGGGCTCTCGACTGGTGAGCAAACGGGTGCGAATAGTGAAACGCCAGGGGTGAATGTTTTGGGTAGCAACACGATCAGGAAAAAGGCCAAACCTTCAGCATAGTACGGAATTGCAAATCAGGTTAGGGTTGATGTACAATTGTATTATCCTACGAAAAGCAAGATGCATTTCGCAACGGTCCGCGATGAGATGACGGACAAAGAGTCCACCCACCATCTGTTTTAGTACAGAGTGCACGCAACTCCTTGTCACCGTGCAAACACTGCCATCACTGCACTTTCTTCTCGTCCTTTTTCTTCGCCTCAGCACTCTTCGCTGCACCAGCGCCCGCGAACAACAACCTCGAGCAGATCCACAAAAACCCCACCAGCACGACGGCTGCCGTCGCAACAGTCACCCACTCCGCCTTCTCGGCGTCCAACGTCGGCACCTCCAGGCTCTCCATCAACTTCACGCCGCGATGGTCGCCAGATCTCGCTACTTCCCTGCCAGGCGCCGGCGGGACGTGGTAGTACAGCGTATCCGGCGCGAACAGGCCGTCGTACCCGAGGTCCCTGCGATCGAAGGGGTTGCGGACGAGGTTGAGACCCGCCTGGGCGTCGCCGCAGGCCCAGAAGACGGTCGGCCAGGGGATCTCCACGGTGCTGCGGCGCTGGCCGTGCTCTGGTTGAGAGGGGAAGGTCATGTAGCGGAGGTGGGTGGGGATGGTGACGGTCCAGTCTTGGTCGGTGGCTGTGGTGTTGGGGTAGGCGAGCGTGAAGAGCGCACTGGAGCCCCAGGTTGGGATCGCCCAGTCGGGAGCTTCGAGGTCCTCTTCTCCTGAGAGGGACTTGAGATCGATGAGGTTCTGGGAGGAGAGGACGAGCGGGTCGGAGAATTGGTAGCGGTCGATGAAGAGGGACGATGGGAGGGTCCAGTGAGCGTGGAGGCTGCAGGACGATGGCTCTGAGGATTGCGGTGGGACGAGAGTATCGGCAGGGAAGGTCAGAGAGAGCTTAGGATGCAGTCCAGTGGGTTTCTGGAATTGTGCGGTGTAGTGCACGCCGCGCTGCGTTGGGTGGTGACGAGCTGGGAAGGAAAAGAGTGTGCCGCCTATGTGTTGGAAGATGTCAGTCGTTGCGAATCTTTTCTTTTACGAATCGGTCAGGAACGTACTGGCATGATCGACCTCGCCGACCAAGGTCAAGAGCCCCCCAACGGAGAGTTCTTCCGGGTTTTTGGCCGTTTGTGGCTCCAACACGCCGATCTCGAGAGAAGTCCCTGTTGGCGGCTTTTCCGCCTTATGAAGCGGATACTTTGGTCGCTCGGTCAATTCACGGAGATCATGGGAAGTCCAAAACGCCGTCACCAGCATGAGATTCGCACTGGCGTCGTAGTCGATATCGAGGTGCCGCGCGTACGAAGCGGTCGAGAAGATGTCACATAAGGTCTCGATTGTCGGATTCTGTGCTCTTGTGAAGCAGAGGTGTTCACGGACAATTTCGAAAGCGGGTGAAGAGTGAACGAGATTATGGTAGAACTGCTGAGACAGCAAACGACCTGATCGTTTGTACAAGGTGGCAAGCTCGGTGAAAGTCTTGCCCTCGCTACCCGGGAGGCATTTCGCGCTCGAGTCCAATAATGGTCGAAGGGCTGCGCACAGGATCTCACTTTGTTGCCAGCACTAGTCAGAAGTCAAACGCGATTTTATAAATCAAAAATAGCTCACCTCGCATGATCAGCATCGCGATTAGTCTCGAGTCGCGGAGTAAAGAAGATATGCAGACCCGGTGGCAGTCGTGCCACTACGGGAGTGTTCACTTGCGATGACTGGACCTCTGCATCGTCTCGCGGCGATTCGAAGCGAATGTGGAGATCATCGAAATAAGCCAACGCTTTGTGGAACTAAAAAGAAAAGCGCAGAGACCGGTCAGCCATTTGTGAGGAGAATCAACAGCTCTTGGGTTTATCGATATCTGACGAGCTTGGGGGAGATCGATTGGTACACTCCGCGAGAAGCACTGATCCAACACGGACGGGAGAAAAAAAAGCAGGACAGTACCTTCTCCGGCAAATCCGTCACGTTTAAAGTCATCCTCCTCTCCACGGCGGCATCTTTATGGCGTGAGAATTCGAGCGTCGAAGCGGTGACGACGACGTCTTCCTTGGTGAGGCCGCTGTTGGGAGGTAAAAGGAAAGTCCGACGTTCTTTCATGGTTTCCCCTTCTCTCTGTGTCTCTCACTCTCTCACTCGTTCCGCTGCTTTGCGAAGTTAATATGAAGGTATTCTGGGCTTGGAGATTGCGATTGAATCGTTATCGGATGAGGATGTTGTGCTTGTTTGACTTTTGCGTGGGGTCCGTCGTTTCGATGGAAACAATGTTACAGGGACGAAGGGCTGCTTTCCTCTGATGCTGTTGGATCAGTCGGTCGGCTTTCCCTCCCTTTGTTCTGAAATGAGGTCTGTTGCCGATTCAATTCGATGCGATGCGATGCGAAGTGATGAGGCTGCCTGCTTCAAGCTCCAACCTCAATATGTGATTACTTGACGGTCAAAGAAACTTCTTGCTCGCAGACAATCCCAAGGAAAACCAAAACGCAGAGACCAGCATCGATCAACACTTCAAGAGAGATGTGGTCAACCCACACGTTGTCCTCTTCGGGGGCATCGCGCGCACCGTTTCAGCTCGTAGATTCAATTTGATATACGCACAAATTTCAGCACAGACATCCTACTAAGGTAGGGTGGTATGGTCTAGTGGTATGACGACACGTTGTGGCTGCTTACAGCCCTACAATCCTGTTCCCAGGAGGCGTATCATCACCTCCGTGTTAGCGTGGGTTCGATTCCCGCTACCGCCAAAAATTGGTTCGATTCCAATGAACGGTGCATGACGAAAAGTCATGACTCTCTTTTTTGGAGTTTTTTGGTGGTTTTTCATGCTAATGGAATGACGGTGGAGAAAATGGAGGATAGAGTGTACATCAATTAGGCTTTGAGGAGACCATCGATGAGATGGGACTCCCCAAGTGTAGTATCATTCATTTTTGTACAGAGCGTGCTGATAAAGCGGGAAAAGTGTGAAGCTCATTTCTCATCTACCATAACATTTCGTGAAACGCTCGCCAAAACATCATCATCATCATCTGTAAGAAAGCAAAACGTATGCAACGAAAGGGGACCCCATCTCCACCTCGACGATGCAAGACATCCGCTGATGTTCTCATTCGTCGGGTCGTGATCCCCCTCTCATCCCTGGCTGCTGCTAGGTTTATACATCATCGTGGTCAAATACTGCAGCAAAACTCGTCAGCCGGATGAAAGCCCCCAACGGAAGAAATAACGAGCCAGCCAGGAACAGGAAAGAGGAAGAAGAAGAAAAAGGGAGAGGAAGCAAAGAGGGGGGTAACAAAAAAAAGAAAGAGACTGAAAGATGAGTCAACGTACCTTCCGCTTGTACCTCGTCGTCGCCGAGATGGCCAGGACGCCGCCCTTGATGCTGCTGGTCGCGAGGTGGTTGATGACGGTGTGGTTGGGGATGACCAGGACCGAGGCGTCGTCCTTCTGCGGGGTGCCCGCGTTGAGGATGGACTTCCCGAGGAACATGGGGAGGGTCGGCGGCGGGGGGAGGGTCGGCAGCACGCGCGAGGCGCGGAGGAAGCGGTCGTCGTGCGGCGTGTTGTAGCGGTCCAGGTCGATCAGGTAGGAGGGGATGGTGGTCGTGTAGCTGTGGCGCGGCAGGGGGACGGTTTTGAGCTTTTGCGGTTCCGGGGAGGGGTCGCGTTTGGATTGGGAGGGCGGTTGTTGGAATTGCGGTTGTTGGGCGACGGCGGCGGCTTGTTGCTGCTGCTGCTGCTGTTGCTGCTGTTGCTGCTGGGCGGCGGCGCGGGAGGAGAGGGAGGTTGAGGGGGCGGGTGGTGGGCGTTTCGGGACGGAGCCGGGGACGATGAGGCCCGGGGGGGTGGTGGTGCTTTCGACTTTGTTTGCGTTTGCGCCTCGGATGGGGATGGGTTCCGCTGGAGCCACCGGCACTGGGGTGGTAGGTTCCGATACTTCGGGCGCAGCGACTTCATAATAATTCACGAGGGAGTTGCTCCAGTCGACGGTGGTCGGCATATCCGGGTTCGTGACCATTTCACCATCCACCAAGAATTTGATATGATGTGTTCCTGGCGGCAAGGGGAGGATCGCGGAATATCCGCGACCGTTCGGGTTGGGGTGTAATTTGATCTTTTTATCCCAGGCGCAAAATGTGCCCGTCACGTAAATCTTCTCGCCGGGCGCGTTCCACTCCATTCGGGTGGGGATGCGCGGTTGTAACGACTGGGAGGTCTCGGCGACAAAGGTGTCGTTGTCGCCATCCTCGTCCTCATCGGCATTGGAGCTGAGAACGCTGCCGCGGCTCACCAGGATGTGCCCTGTCGCATCACCGTGGACGAGCCCGTCGTTGATATCCTGTGGTGTGATGATCGGCGATCCAGGCGTGTAGAGCTCTTCTTCGATAGGCAGCGGCAACCGCGGCGGCCGACTGTAATCAGGCGCGGGTAAGCCATAGGGCGATTCTGAGTAGCCCGGTGTGGTGGGCTCCATTGTGTGTTGGTTTTCTTCGTCCAGCTTCGACGAAGAAGGTATCTGTGTCTGAGGCTGCGGAATGTCGACCGGTTGCGCCGGTGTGGAAGACCTCGTCGCAGGCGCACTGCCCGGTAGCGACGAGGATGGTGGTGGTGCGACGGGATCGACGTATGGAGATTTATTTATGGCCCGCTTGGGGAAATCGTTGCCCAAACCCGCAGCGGCGGTGGTGCTCTCCAATGCAGTGACCTTCGGAGTCGCTAAGGTGATAGAACGCGGCCGGGCAATTCGAGGACGATTCGGACTGGCCGATGTGACATGGGCGTGTGCATGTTCAATCGAAGTCCAAGTGGGCGCGGCGGTGGTGGTGGTAGAATTGATGATGCTGGTCGCGGGGTTGAGGGGCGTCAGTGGTGGTGGTGGTGGTGGTGCGGGTGACGAGGTGGAGAAGGGAGAATTGTATGGGCCAGCGGCGGAGGAAGCGGAGGCGGAGGTGGCCGCTGCTGTTGTTGAAGTCGCTGATGAGGCGGCGGCTGCTGTTGGGGCTTTGCGGGTGGGAACTGTCTCGCGCGAGGACTTGGTCGTGCCTGGTATGGTGGGCGATGGCGATGCTGCTGCTGCTGCTGTTGCTGCATCTGCTCCTTGCGACGACGAGGATCCCGGGCGGAGCTGATAATGTCCGCTGAGACGGTGGAGATGTTGTTGAGCGGAGGTGGGATTGCTATTGGGATGATTGTGGTGATTACCGCCGCTGCTGCTGTTGCTGTTGTGTTGTACGATTCCCACGGCCCGACTGCGATCGGGGGGGGATTGCTGTGGAGTCGAGGAAGCCAGCGTCGTCGGCTGGAAAGGTCCACTATTCCCACCATTCCCACTACCACCACCACCACCAGTACCACCGCCGCCGCCGCCGCCGTCACCACCACCTCCTCCAGGCGGACGAGCCTCGTCGGTGGATTGATTGTTGCCCATGATGGATTGGAGAGCGGTGAGTCCACGGGCGGAAGGGGAGTGCACGATTTGCCTGACGAGAGCTGCCCTCGTTTCCGCAGGCTGCGATGTGAGTGCGAGAGAGTGTAATGACAATAGGTAGGTGAGGTATGATGAACGGCCGACGATGAACTCAGTTGTAGGCGGGAGACCTGCAATGGACGCAACGCAACGCAGTACAGCACAGGAAGTAGCAGGTGACGGATATGGGAGGGAATGTGAAACGAATGATTACCTAGGAATGTGAGGCGATACGCTACATACCACCCAGGTAGTATTATATCATGCCGGTTCCCAGGCCAGGCCAGGGAGGTGGTGATCCCAACTCTCTCTCTCTGGGGAGAAAGACGACTGCGCGCGTGAGTGCTCGCTCCTCACCACTAGACGGCAACGTAATCGGCAGAATGTCATATACTGTTACAGGCATGGCAGCATTCCAAGGTTTGTTCCTTTCGTAATTTTCATGTGGTTCCAAGGTTCACATCGACCATGCATTGTTGTGTTATCCCTGGGCCCACCAAGTGACAGTATATATACCACGGACGAACAATCGAGTATGCCCGTGAGTGCTGCGGTGGAAGATAAATCCATCAGAGGCCACTCGGGTTGAGGTTGGGGCAGACCGTAACCCTAAAATCCCCCCCGTCGGGAGTCTCCATCTCACTCTTCGACCATCCCAAGATGTCAATCGATCCGGCACGATACCGAGTCTTCGTCAGCCAGAGAAAAAAAAAACAGACGAAGCAATAAAGAGACAAAAAGAGAGAAGAGCCGGTAAACAGGAGGAAATCAATCTCAAATGAGCGAGGGGACAAATTCTCTTGATCTTCTTTCGTACTGTATATCTCTCACTATCATTTCCTCATAAAAAGTCCTTTCCAAACGTGTTTTTATCCCTCATATCCCGCGTAGAAAATCCCAACTCTCACATAATCATGATGTCCCCATCAGACAGGGTTGCTGACGCTGCCCGTCCGCGCGAGGGTATCCGCCTTCTCGACCGCCTCGCTGCGCGCGTACAGCGGCTCGAGGGTGGCGCTCTTGTTCTGCAGGACCCACCTCTTGAACCAGTAGGGCGCGGCCTGGGTGGTCTGGTATTTCATGAAGGTGCTCGTCTTGACGTCGAAGATGTAGTCGAGCTCCTCGAGGGTGCGCTGCTTGGTCTCGGGCACGAACAGGAAGATCATGAAGAAGGCGATGACGTTGAGGCCGGCGTAGAAGCCGAAGGCGCCGGTCGCGGTGAATTTCGCGAGGATGGCCGGGAAGGAGATGGACAGGACGGAGGCCCAGAAGAGGCAGGTCGCGACCGCCCAGCCCATCCCCACCTCGCGGTGGGACAGCGGGAAGACTTCGGCCGAGTAGGTGAACGGGACGGGTCCTTCGCCGGGGGAGTAGAAGGCGGCGAAGAGGTAGATGAAGAGCGCGACGAGGCCGAGTTGGGTGGTCGGGTTGGGGATCAGGAAGCAGAGACCGGCGGCGAGGAGGGTCCAGGCCATCTGGGGGAAGGTGAAGAGGAGGAGGGAGCGACGGCCGAAGGTGTCGATGGTGTAGATGGCGGGCCAGGCGAAGACGAAGTTGACGAGACCGAAGCCGAAGGAGGCGATCAGCGCGTTGCGGGCGGAGGCTCCCGCCTTGACGAAGACGGTGGACGAGTAGAAGGCGATGATGCTGCATGGCGTCAGTAGGTGAACGGTGCGGATCGGTCTCGGTGTGACTTACTTGATGCCGCACATTTGCTGCGCGATCATGACGGTGAAGCTGGCCAGGGTGGCGCGGCGAACACGCGGAATGGTGAAAAGCTGTGTGAAGCGGGTAACATAGTTGCTCTTGCCGACGATGGCCTTTTCAATCTCGAGTTGCTTGTGGATGTAGTAGAGGTCACGGGCGGCTTGAAGCTCGCTGAATCGCAGACGGAGGAGCGATTGGAAGGCCTTTCGGTAGAGACCCTTCTTCATGTACCAGCGAGGGCTCTCCGGGCAGAAGTAGATTCCGATGGCGAGCGGCACGGCAGGAATGAAGGCGGACCCGATTTGCAGACGCCAGGCGATGGCGCCCACTTGGTAGACGGCGAGGTTGGCGCAGAAGCCGAGGAAAATGCCGAAAGCGGTCCCTAATGAGTAGATTCGTCTTAGATTCGTTTTCCATCCGACAATCGGGTGGAGCAAAACTTACACATCTGCCAGGTCATGACCAAAGCACCTCGGATTCGTGCAGGCGAGTTCTCAGCGGCGAAGATCGGGACGGAAGAGCCCTTGAGACCCATACCGATACCCATGAGAAGACGAGTGATGAAAAGCTGAACCCAGGTCTGCGAGACAGCGCCACCGATGGGTGTGAGGATACAGATGATGGCGGAGAGGAAGATGGTACCACGGCGACCGAGGTAGTAGTTGCAACTGTGAGCGAGGTGGCATGTTAGAACGCGTGATTCTCCAGGGATTTTCCGGTCGTGAGTCGTTTTGCTTTCTCATCCCTCTCTTTTCATGTTGTCGCAACCGACGACCTTCTCAATTTCTGTTTTGCCTTTTGGTGAAAGCAGGCGGAAGGGACGAGACTTACGGATCGGCAAGCCAGCATCCAAGGAAAGCACTACCCAGATATGGACCAGCATTCACGACACCGACCAGCCAACTGTATCGAGAATCAGCACCGAGCAACCAATCATCTCGTTGAGTCTGTCATTCGAGAGAGAGCCACTTACCTGTCGCGCACCTGGTTGGGAGAGTCGTAGTTCTCACCCTCGCCAATGCCGAATTCAGTAGGGAAGCTCAGGTTGGCACCGTTCGATCTGCATGAGAAAGGCCTATGTCAGCGGCATTGCCCGTTGCGTCGTGTTTTGTCCATCTTTCGCTCTCCTCCCAGCGATAGTGCTCTCGATGAGTGAAGACCTACCCAGTCTGATCCCAACCCTGCACCGCCGCACCGATCGAACAGATGATGATTGTCCAGTATAACGCCATCGGGTGACTCCATCGGTGAGTGACCTCCCGCCGGAGGAGGTTCTTTTCGTGCTCATCGAGCTGCTCGAGGGATTCAAAGCCCGCAGGGTCCTGAGCGACGAGGGCTCCCTTTTGCAAGATGGTGGTCTTGTCCTCGATGCCCTTGTCGCGGGCGAAAGCCTCGACTTCGGCGAGGAGCTGGTCGCGGGGAATACCCTCGAGAGGATTGCTGACCCTGTGAGAATAGCGCAAAAAGAGCTAATTAGTAAAAACGTCCTACATTGTCCAGACTTGAGACATGAATTTCAACGCGCGTGAGATTTCTTTTTTTCTTTGGCGCCGAAGTTCTCTGGTAAGAAATGTAGAGACGCTGTTTCGTGCGAATCCAATGCAGTGATGGTTGAGTTGAGACGATGCAAACTTACCTGGCAGCCAGGGTCGTCTTCTCGGGGTGGTGCTCCGCATGTTCAGCGGAAACGGTCGGCGAGATATCGGCCGCGGTGTGGTTCTTTTCGTCCGCCATGATGTAGGCTATCTCTCAAGATTGTCACGCGCGCGGCGACAATTGAGCGGTGTCTAGGTGAGCGGAAACGAAGCAAGAAGCCCAATTGATGTTCCGAAGGGATCAATGGGATGCCAATAGATGTCTGTGAGCGCAAAGAGGAAGGGAGGCAGACGGAGTGGAAGGAGGGGAACAGGATGCGCAAGACGGCCATTATATAGGTTCCATCGCAATCATGGGTATGGATGGAAGGATGGATGTATGCAGACACACACATGTGCGCGCGCGCACCTACATCGCTTCCTTCGTGTCCATCTCATCCCCGGCAGAAGATGTGCTGAAGGACAGGCGGGAGACATGGAAGCTGGAGATACTGTCCTGGAGCTTAGTGTGGATGCCGAAGCGACAGACAGACACACACACCAACACACACACACACACACACACCCGAACACACCAACCTGGATCGGGGAGAGGAAAGGAATTATTAGGCGGTAGAAAGGCGCATGCGCCGCAATGGGAAAGCTTTCTCTCACACATCCATCCTCATCCTCCATCCCCACAAACCGCCTATTCTGCCCTCCTCCAGGGCTGGCGGTGGGTTGGCAGGGATGAGGCCGCCGCCGACGACGCCGCCGACGCCATCCCTCCTCCTCCTCCTCGACCACCGCCAACATCAATGCCATCACTGTATGCTTGATAATTTCAGTGATTGCGTGGAATAATGAGAAGAAGAGGTGTGGTGAGTAGGACAGGCGTGTGTTGGTGGAGGGTGAGTGAGTGAGTGAGTGAGAGAGAGAGTGTGTGTGTGTGCGCATGTGAAAGCTCACGCGCCGCCCACATGCTGACTGCTTCTAGCTAGCTCAGGCAGGTATCTACAGTACTAGCTACTGGAGGGGGATGAAGAGAGAGAGAGAGAGAGAGATAGTGAGTGCAAACCTCACCCTCACCGGTGCAGCCGTATGGAACGGGCAAAGGCAATAAATTGATGCGAGTTTGCGGTCGGAGAGGGAGAAGGCAGCTAGAAGCCACACTAGGATCTGCACCATTGACTCCCAAGGGTGCTTACGACTGGCGACCGAAGTAAAAATACGCCTCGTGTCTGATAAGAGTCTAAGAGGAGAGAGAGAGAGATAGTGCAAGGTACCTAGGGATAGCTTTGGACTGACCCGAACCATACTCAAGCAGCAGCAACAGTGATAGTCGGTACGGTAGGAGCAGCAAAGCCGAACAATCCGATCGCGACCCGGCTAGACCTTTCCAGTCCGTTGAATCTCGAACACAAGATGCCCGGGATCATGAGGAAGTGGTCCCAACGCCGATGTGCAACACAACAATCCCAATCGCACGAAATAGTATGGCTCATAGCATCATCATCGAAACAACATCGCCAAGCGGGAGCGAGATGCTGTCGCAAGCGATAGGGAGAGGGAAAAAAAAACGTGAGAATGGTCAATTTAGTGCCCGCCATTCGGACCAAACATTTCTTACGGCGCAGGGCAGGGCCCAATGTGGGGACCCCGCCCTAGCAGCCTGCCCAGGTGTCTAGTAAAAGGCACGTGCAAAGTAAAGAAAAGCACAGGGACCCGTGGACAGTGGTGGCAATGGCGGCGGCGGCGGCGGCGGCGGCGTTCGTTCGCGGCGTTGTTTGTTGGGTAAAGACACCAGTGAAGGGAGTAACCGCCGCCGCCGCCGACGACGATGACAGGCAATGGCTCATCCACACGGTAGCATGCCCAGGTGTATACCAACGGCCTCTGTTGCTTATTTAGTGAACACAAGACACCGATTAGGCGGTTTCTGATTCCCTCATCGTGATGAAGCAGACTCGACGTCTCATCCGCCAAGACGGGACAAGACGTCGTATCCGTGGCCGGGAACTTGACTTTCTCTTATCGTTGCTCGCCAAGCCGGGGTGTGAATTATCATCACGGCGTAGGAAGAAGAACGGTCGCATCCAATTCACCGTCCTCCTCATCGGACACAGCATCATGTTGCTCCAAGTTCCGCGATTGGCTCAGATGGGCAGGGAATGCACACGTTGAGAACACACAGGAATTTCTGTCGTGAGACACCCATCATTGATCGGAGGCCAGATGGTGAGAAACGAGAAACAGACCACACGCGTGAGGAAATCCAGACAGGCTGCGAAGAATGGTGTGCACATGGGCTCGGGGATCGGACGCTATTCCACTAGAGTGAGATGCGTCGCACGCCATCGCCATGCGCCACGGGCCTTCGTTCTTCACTCGCGCCTCACTCTGTCCTCGCACTTTTCCCCTAGGAAACAGTAAAGTACGGTACAGTACAACAACAGCCGAGCACATATGTGGATGGGACCATCCATTGCCGGTTGTCTTTCGAGGTCTCCACGGGCTCTGTAGCAGTATCGGAAATTCTCGCGCAATGGGGGGACAGTAATCATGACGCTCGCAGATGGGGGCGGTCTATTCACGTGCTCCCATGCTCCCATGCCTTGTCACCGCTTCTGATCTACAAAGAGGAAGAGAGAGAAAACCAGAGTCCTCGTTGGAGGACACGTGAAGATCGCGATCTCTGTGACTCACGGTGGCGGGCACGCGACCACCGGAGCAGGGATGGCTTCGGCAGGGGAAGCAAAGCGAATGGAAAAAAAAAGCTCACCAAGCCGGCCACAAGAACGAAAGAAGAAATAGACAGGAAGGAAAAGCAAAAAGCAATTTCATGCCCAGCGCAGATTGGCGATGCGATCGTCGGGTGCACACTGTGCTGTAAGATGTGTGATGAGTGACTGCGGCCGGTCTCGTCTCATCTGCTCACCGGTCTTGTCTCTCTTGGCACAAAACCATTCGCCGTCTCTGTCGTGGTCGTCGTGGTCGTCGGAATGATTTTAGTGTCGTCGCTCGGCTCCACGGTAGGCCAAGAGAGAGCGCCTCATTTCGATTATTACTGCGGTATGACGACGACGAGGACGATGATCTGTGCGGGTGGCTACAGGACTCATGTGGTGAAATGTACAGTATGCATGTAGAAACGGGGCGCCCGATCGGACGACAGGAAAGATTGCTGCGACACACGCGCAATTGTGGGGCGAGTGGGTGCGAGTGTGTGCTGCCGCTGGTGGCGGGGAAATATTATCCGGGGATGGAGATTGCTCCACCAACCCCAGCAGGGCAGTATCAAGATCTGTATTCTGCGGCGACGGCTCGAAGAATTGGCTGCTACATTCCTCCGGAGAGTCAGCCAGCATCTTGCTTCGATTGGGACTTCACTCACGTCTCATCGCCTGATAATCTCCACCCGTCACTCCTCCGCAACAGGTCCGAACGACCTGTGTTATGCTCCCTCGTGAAGGATCGTACTGAGGAGGATGACTACGTATGAGGATAAACGCCCTTAGCGACGCCATGGTGGAATGCCACATGTAACACGCCACAACCCACCGCCACCCGCGGATTAGCATCGTACTGTAATGCTACGTTCCCTCATCAAACACGCAGGTAGGGCTTTGAGACTGCTGCGCGGTTCACGTTGCAAAAGGCGATGGGATTGACAGCACGGGTTGGGGATGGAAAAAAGTCCGAGCTAAGCCGAACGGACAGGACGAAGAAGGCGAACGGAAGAAGACTTTCCTCTCCCATCGACTCGTGCCCAGGACTTGATCTTGGCGTTCCCGGCCAATCCCTGCGTTGTATGCGACAAAGTAGAACTTCCTGCGGCGATCGCGTATCAATCCCTCCGTCACGAGACGAGGCGATTGAGGACAGACGGGAAAGCCATCATCCCGCCGCGCCAGGTTCGGTAAGCTTTTCTTTTCGTCGTCGGTGAAGGACCAAAGAGCAATGATGAGCGCGAGGGGAGCAGCATTGATCCACGTGACAGCCATTCCGGCATAAATCCGGGAAGTGAAGAGCAGAGAGGGAGGTTCCTCCGCCCAGCTCACACCAACACCGCATACAGTACCTTCCAACAGGGCCACTGCGGCGTGCGATCTCGAGGTTGTCATGCTCCCCATTCCCCAAGAAATCACCCATGAGCTAGCTAGCTAGCCACCCGGCCAGGCGGCCCAGCTAAGAATGAGGCGAAGAGCAAAGAAAAAGCTTCCATTTCAGTTCCACCATCATCTCACAAGGCAAGATCAAGCGGCTCCAGGCCCGGGTTTCCTGCCGCAAAGGGTTGGCTTGGCTTCTCCTCCCCGTGTGTCCTGTCGGGATGGAGCAACGAAGAAGGAAAAAAAGTCAATTCCGTGGTCCTCGTGTACGCCTCTAGCTTTCTCCCAGGCCGCATCTTTTTCATTAGTGGAATCCCCAACCAACCAAACAAGAAGATTCGTAGATGAGGCTCCGCATCCTGGGATGGGAGGTGCATGGACAATCGAATAGAGTTTCCGTTAGATCTCTGGGACGCGTCTTGGGATCAATGCAGGGTTAGCCTTTTCCTCTCTTCCCATGCCAATAGGGGACGATGTTTGATGGCTAGGTAGGTGATGCGGAGGAGGCAATAGTCCAGATCTAGACCTCCGGCGCTCTCCATCATCATCATCATTATGAGCCACCCTGCTGTACGGTACATATACACCTAGTAGGACCATCAAAGCGACCTGTTCCTGGATGGGCACGTTGTGATCGCGTGGCCCCCCTCGTGGACTTGGGGAAACGTGCGGCGGCCGTGGAGAGAGATGCACAACAGCCGAGGGAACTTCTTTGGGGCTGTCCCTCTCCCGCTCTTCTCTTCTGTGGAGGGAAGTCTTTGTCGAGAAAGGGTCTGGACGGAGGGGCAGTCCGAGTACACTTGTTCCTACTTTGGTATTAATCGCAGCCTTTCTACCAATATGCAATAGGCGGTCTTCATTTTATTCGCTATGTCTGTATCAGCAACTACTCGCTGATGTACAGTACATGTCTAGAATTCCTTCTTCCGACATTTTTCTGTCGAGTCGTGCCGCCAGTCGCACTTCCGTCTCTCGTGTGATTAGGGTTGGTCATATGTAACTTGCCAATTATCTTTCTGCAGGATTTGATGGCGTCTGTATCATTACAGCCAGCTCATCATCGCATACCTAGGTAAGCGAGAGGCGACGACGATCGTCTCTTCAAATACTTTGTATTCATGTCCAGGTTGAGCCGAGCAGTAACCACGATCGTCCGAGCAAGATTGAACCAATGACGAGCCTCGAATTTGGACTCGTCTATTCAGCTTTGAAAGGACAGCCCTGGAGGACTGCAGCTAAAAATACACTGGGACGTTTCATCTTCGGATAGCTATAAGAACCACCGCCGAGATAGCGAAAAGGACTCGACAGATACATCGTAACGAAGAAGAATCGATCCGATGACATTTCCTTATACATATGCGACCGCCATTGGGCTGGTCGTACTGCTCGTCTTTACCCGATTATTCAGTGCTTCGCGCACAAGGTCCGTCTCGAACCAAGATGGAACCAAGTCCGTGCCGGCAATGCCGTACTGGCTACCGATTGTGAGTGATACCGTGAAGAGCGAGGAAGAGAAACGCACATACGCGAAACGTAGAAATCGGCGACAAGAAACAACAACACTAATAATCTGTCCCCAAGATCGGTCATGTCCCGAACCTCGTCCTCAATTCCGACGGTTTCTTCAAATCCCTCCGAGACAAAATCACCGAAGGCATCGTCGCCCTGAATCTCGGGGGCACTCGACACAATGTCATCTTCACACCCGCCCTCACTGCTGCCCTCTACAGTCCCAAAGTCAGCCCACACGTCGACGGCGATGCCGTTTCCCAGAAGCTCATGGTCAGCGTCTTTGGCTACCCGGCGTCGCAGCGAAAAGCCTACGATGCCGCCATCCATGACATTCTCGCCTGTTACAAGCATCTCACCTCGGAGCCGCACCTGGGTAAGATGGCCGCCAGCATCAGCCGCGACATTCGCGCGAACATCACCGACCTCGTCACCTTCAACCCCAGCCTCGTCGACCAAATGCCCTGGGAGCGGGTCGCCCGAGCCGAACTCGTCACCACCGCCCTCGGCGAGACCGTCGTCGAAGCCGACTTTTTCACCCTGATCCGCGACTTTTGCGCCAACACGGCCATCCCCACCCTCTTCGGCACCGACCTCCTGTCGAACGCCCCGGACCTGATCGAAAACATGTGGACGTACGATCGCGGGTTCTTCCTCCTCTCCACCGGTCTCTCCCGCTTCGTGCCGATCCCGGGTCTCGCGCGCGCACACATCGCCCGATGGAGGTGTCTCCTCGAGTTCGAGGCCTTCCACACCGCGCTGGACAAGCATTCCCGCGGCGAGGATCCGGGCTCGAAATGGTCGAATCTGCAGGATGTCGGGAGTTTGATCCAGGCGAGAGTGCCCGTGTATCAGAAACACAAGCTCAGCATGCGCGCCCGGGCGGCGTGTGAAAACGCCCTGTTCTGGTAAGTTCCTTGATCTTCCGTCATCCCCGCGCGGCACAGATTACACCCACGCATACGCAAAAGTTGCAAACCATGAAACGTTCCTGACGGTTTCTTCTCCCTGAAAACAGGGGTTCCAACGCCAACTCCAACCCTCTCGTCTACTGGATGCTCCAACACATCTACAGCGACCCCGCCCTCCTGGCGACCATCCGCGCCGAGATCGCGCCCCATCTCGACATTGAAGAATCTGCCTCCTCGGGCCTACCCATCTCCGAACCCCGCCGGCTCGCCCGTCTGGACCGCGACGGCCTCTGCTCCTCCTGCCCGGTCCTGAAGAGCGTCTACATCGAATGTCTCCGCCTGGACACGGCCAGCTGGTCGCTGAAAGTCGTGCAAAACGACGTCGTCCTGCGCGCGAGGAACGCCGATGGTGGCGAGAATGTCGATGGCAGCAGCAGCAGCGGTGGCGGTTATGTGCTCAAAAAGGGAGACTATGTCCACGCCGCCCACGACCTACACAACACCGACCCCCGCTATTTCCCGGACCCCCTGACCTGGAAAGCGGAGCGCCACGTGAAATTCGACGAAGGCGGAAACCCGAAAAGTGCGGATCTGGGCAGCATTCGACCCTATGGTACGTGACATCCTCCCCCTCATCTTTCCTCTCTCCCCCTTTCCCCCCCACAAAATCCACACTGCTTTTCCTCCAGCGACCCACATTTAACTCCTTCTCATCACACAGGCGGCGGATCGAGCATGTGCAAAGGCCGACAACTCGCCCTCCAGGAGATCCTCCTCTTCGCCGCAGCCATCATCGCCATGTGGGACATTTCCCCGGCCAAAGGCGCGCCCTGGAGGATGCCCGCGAAACGCCGCGCCACCGGGGTTTACAGCCCCGCGGGGCCTGATGTCCGAGTTTGGATCCGTCCGAGGACGTCATGAGGGGAGTTTCGGGGCGGTGGATAGGAGGAGGAGGAGGAGGGATGAACGGAAGAGACCGGGGAGTGGAGTGAGAATGCGGAAGTGGGCAGGATGAAATGCGACAGAGTGTATTTCCTTTCCCTCTCTCTCCGCGTGAGCGAAGAGAAACCACCCTCAGAGGAGCTCAAATAGAAAAAGACATCGACAAAAGGGGGAAAACCCGCGCAAGCAGAGCAGAGGAAGACCGCCAATCCATTCAAAATTCCCGGGGAACGTCGCTCCCTTCCTCCCTCCCACCTTTCCCCTCTCCCCGCGCCTGTCAAACCGTCTTCAGAAATCCGAATCATCCCCGTCCCCCTCCTCTAAGATTGTCTGCGCAATCAACCCATTCTTCCCCTTCCTCCCTCCTCCTCCTTTCCCATAACCTCCACTACCGCCGCTCCCACCGCTCCCCGTAGGACTCAAGTATCCACCCGAAGACGACCAGGCGGCCAACGCCTCGTCGTTCGCGGGGAGAGGCGAGATCGTCCCCGCCGTACTCGCGGCGAGGCTGGCCTGCTGGCGGCTGCGGCGGCTGAGGCGGTATTCGGATATGGTGCGGTTGGGTTCGGAGTCGTTGGCGCTGCCGTTGACGGCGCTTTTGGTAGAGAAGGAGGAGGGGATCTTTTGTGTTGCGTTTTGCGCTCTCCGCTTGAGGTCGGGACTGCTGGAGAGCGAGTCTTGGTCGTCGAGGCGCAGCGCGTGCCGCAGCCAGGAGAACAAGAGCCGGATTATCAGGCCGCCCAGGAGGCCTAGGATTGCGGCGACGGTGAGGTAGATGAAGAAATCCTGCGTGAATGATTGTTAGACTTTGCGAGTGGCGGCAGCGGCCAAGTTCAGACTTTGCCTCCACTCCCCTCTGCGAATCAGGAAGGGCAACTCACCTCGTAGATCACCACGATTCTCACGGGAATCATCGCCAGCGCGAGGCCGAACCGTCCGATGTAGAGGAATGGCTTTAAAGCAAACCCGATGGGGCTGTATAACAGGCGCAGCGTCCAGAGCGTGGCGCTATACAGAAATTTCGCCGGGACGACCAAGATGTAGTAGCTCAGCCATCCAAGTCCGATGATGGTGTCGCGCAGAGCGAGCCGGCTTTGTCCTTCATCGGTATTGTTCGCGGCGAACGCTCCGGCCGCATCGGCGATGTCTGCGGCGGCGCGGAGGGCTGTGGCCGGAGTGGTGGGCTCGCTTGATAAGGCCATGATACCGATGCTTGTGCAGCGACTGTGGCGAGATATACTAGTTCTTGATATACGAGTCGAATTGAGTCCAGAGATTGGTGGCTCGTTGAAGATCCTCCCCGCGGTCTAGAGAGGGTAGGTGCCCCTTTTGTGACGAGCAATCGAGTGCACACCGGCACGAGCGCGTGGAAATAGCTTTACGGCTTCTCAATGGCGTCGTGTGTGGTGAGAGATGCTCTTCCCGCAAGAAGAATGCTTTAGAGGAATTCAATGTTCCGAATACGCTGCGTTCGTCGCTGTCATGTTTGTCGACAAACGACAGAATGTGACGGAGGGAGTCTTGCTTTCAGAAGCTGCGGAATCTTATCACATTGTAAGCCCGGATGAACAAAGTACTGTAGGCTCAAGACGAGGTTAACATACCTGGTTGCAGTATGTTATTATGAAGAGTTGAACATGCTCATTGCGGCCGGTATTCCCAGCTTGTGCTGTACAGGATCTTGTGCAATTCAATGCAATGCGAGATGACGTGCACAAGACTTAATGGTCAGCAAGGTCCAAGCCCTAATAGTGCCTCATACCGCGGCATCTGGAATTTGTGCACGCACGTGAAAGATGAGTCAGCAATCACACTGGACCCCACCATACAATCGCGCATAAATGGCGTATAATAATAATGAGTTCTCACGCGACGACGCGCCATTTTCGTTCTCGCGCTAACTTCCCACGCGACCAACTCTATCTTTCATACATCATCACTCGCATTCCAGACGTACACGATCGACACTGCATAGCAACCACTTCGGCTCCAGTCACGATTGACCACAATCCTAGAACAGAAGAAGACATATATAGACCAATAGACATCTACCACATTCTTCGAATATCACATGCCATACTGTCCGAGCAATCGTCCCCTGCGCAATCAAACATCACATGTGCCCCACCATCGATAATGTTGAACATACACGGTATTGTAAAACTATGCCGTTCTCCTTCGCCGACATCTGCACGCTCTTTGCGCGTCTAGAGTGTATCGAGCAGCATGATCCTCCGCTCCTCCCAGGTCCCAAAAAGTCTCAGGCTCACGAGACAACAGCAGCATGGTTCCGTTCTCACCGTCGGGCGATTCGCAATCTCAGTACTTCAAGTGCGACGGCTTTACTCTCTGCACTTTTGCCAGAATGGCGAACAGATCGAGTGTACAACTTGCAAAGCATTCGTCTGGCGCGTCGAGTCGCGCGCGCTCTGAGACTAGGCTCGGATCGGCTGAGGATGCTAGAGGCGTATAGGGTTCCAGGGAGAGGTGATCTCGGAGAGTGTCTAGAGCGTACAATGCACGCCGGAGGGCCTTCGGCGAGACCAGGCGTGGAGTTGGAGGAAGTTGATTCATTTCTGCAGCAGCTGGCCGGGCAGTCCGTGTTTTCAGATCCTTCAGTCCCACGTTCATCGTCCTTAGAAGATGATGGCTTGGTAGAGCTGCTATGGAGGTTGCAGCCCCTTGAGGCAAAGTGGTTCGTGCGAATTATTCTAAAAGACTTGAAGACAATCTCGATCGATGAGGACGCGATATTCCAGGGTTTCCATTTTTTACTTCGAGACCTGCTCAACTTTCAGCGAAACCTTGGAGCTGCAGTCAATCTGCTGAAAACCGAATTTCGAGAATATCCAGAATGTCCTGATCCGGCTTCGGCGAGGTTATTTCGAAGAAGTGCAGCGGAAAAGCTGGCGCCTGTCGTCGGAATCAAGGTTAGCAGACCGAACTTCGTCAAGGCCCGCGGGATTGATCACTGCCTGTCAATTATTGGCTCGAAGAAGTGGGTAGCGGAACGAACATATGACGGCGAATACTGCGAGGTGCACATTGACCTCCAGAATTACACTCGAGCAGAACCAACGTCTTGTATTAAGATATTCTCAAAAAGTGGCAAGGACTCCACGGCCGACAGGATTGGACTACATCAAACTATCATGGATACGCTCAGTATTGGAAAGCCAAACTGTTATTTCAAGCGTCGCGCAATCATCCTGGGAGAGATGGTAGTGTTCTCGGATTCTCAAAATTGCATTCTACCATTCGAGAGGATTCGCAATCATGTCAGCCGCTCGGGCCGATACATTGGCAATCAGGCCGACTCGCCACCATCGCAGGATGATCGTCTGGCTATCGTTCTTTTTGACTTACTACTCTTGGACGACGAAGTTGTGATGAAACGGCCAGTCGATGAGCGACGCAGACGGCTTCGAGAAGTATGTCGTGCAATACCTGGCAGGGCTCTACGCGCAGAGTGGACGATCATTGATTTCAATGAGAGCGAAAAAGCTAAACGCCGTCTAATTGAGCAATTTGCCATGTCTATCACACGGCGCCACGAAGGTCTCGTATTGAAGCCTTGCGACGGACCTTATATTACTTTATCGGCGCATCACCACCATGGCTACATTAAGCTCAAGAAGGATTTGATGGGCATGGGCGACGAGGCAGATTTTGCTGTCATTGGAGCTTCATATAATGCTCAACTAGCAGCTGCAAGTCCCGTCAAGGATCTCACATACACCACATTCCACCTTGGCTGTCTCGTGAATAAGAGCGACGTGAGACGATTCCAGGCCCGCCCGAAGTATCAACGCATGGGTTCGATCAGCTGCGACGGGCATTGCGTTCCGCAGGACGTCCTCGAAACGTGCAATACACTCGGTCGATTCTCCGCAGCACCTTTCAACCTCGACGATCCTGAGCGCAGCTTCGATCTGACCTCACCCCATACGAACCCGGTGATGGATGTAGTCTTCAGCACACCGTTCATCTTCGAAGTCGTCGGCTCTAAATTCGCCAAACCGCCCGGGAGCAATTTCTTCATGCTGATATTCCCACGCGTGACCAAATTGCATCGGGATCGCACCATACTCGATTGCCCGTCATTCCAAGAACTGCAAGAGCAAGCGGAGACTTCATGCGCTGTGCCTGAAGCGGAGTCACAAGAGACCCGCGAGTGGGTGACCAAGCTTGAGCGTCGCTGCAAACGCAAAGTCGAGCGCATGGAGACCTGTTCGCCGCGATCTCCGGCTGCTAGAACGCCGGAGAAAGTGGTGCGCTCGAGTCCTCGAATACATGTCGATGTGTCGGTGGCGGTGCAGGATGTCGCTTTGGGAACGGTCACACCACGTGGATCGTCGCCCGCTATCGCTGTGCCGTCACCATGCTCATCTCCAGTTTCTGAGAGTTTACGAGGCAACGAAAACGCCAGCAGGAAAAGGATACGAGTCACCATCGATCCTCAAGCAAAGGACTGTGCCCCTCCTCCTGCCGCAATACCTGCGTCCCCTGCTCCCATCCTGCTCGAACTCTCACCGAACATCCTCTCATCTCCCACAATACCACACCCAAAGCCACCACCCAACCCTCCTCCCCCAACCACTCCCGCCAACCTATGCGACCCATCAACCTGCCTCCTCTCCACAAGCACAATCTACCTCGCCCCCTGCATTTCTACGATGCCCTATATAACCCAAAATCTGCTCCCCCTACATTCCAGCCTCACCATCATCACCTCCCTGAGCCACTGGTCCCGACAAAGCTTCTCCCATCCACCGTTCACCTCCACCGTCTCCGAAAGCCAAGCATTCCCCGGAAAAAAGAAACTCATCCTCGTCGAACGCCATCGACGGGATGTTGTGACTTCCATCGTGGAGATGTTGGAGGGTCTGGAAAAGGGCCAATTCAGGGAGAGGGTGGAAGTCTGGGATTGGAGGGTTGCGGAAGTCGTCGCGAGACATGGTGGTGGAGGCAGCAGCGGCAGGGGAGGAGAGGTCATGGGGCACTTTTTGGGGGCGTTGGGGTGGGATTCGCATCGTGAGAGGGCGAGGTTTGTTTGGAGATGATGTTGAGATTTCTTGAGGGTTGCAAAATTTAATGTATAATGGGAACAAGGATGGATGATATGCTCAGTCAATAGGGGGTAATTTCGACGAGCCGGTTTGGAATCACTAGGCTTGTGGTGGGTCAGAATCTGCGCTCGTAGGGAAGCTAAGATTCGGTTTCGAGATTGGTCAGATTCCTGCCCCTGGGAGTGCGTTCAGGAGGGAGGAAATTCGGCAGGATTTCACGATTGTCCCTCCTCGCTTCTCCAGCCGACGTGCTCTCTTCATCATAACATTCGGTGTCTGTTTGTTTTCGTATGGTAGGTATATTTACATCTTGCCCGCATGCAGTATGAAGCTCACATGGCGTTCTCGTAGCGAATCGTCTCGTTTATTAAGGGCAACAATCCTCCCTCGCTGACTGGACCTGACAGGAGGTGTCGCGTTCCCGCCGGACCAAATCAGAAAATGCGCGTATTTTGTTTCCACGACATCATGAGAACGCGCCCGTCCGGCTGGGACTACCCCGAGGACTTGCTCTCCCCTTCTCATACAACCACTTATTGTTCAAACCCACCGTCGCCTTCCCACTCTTCGTCGGCGTCGCCAGATTGCCCACGGCGTCGAATTCACTCACGCTCAAAGGCGAACTGCGCGCGGAGGTGTAGCTCAATTTCCTCCTCTCGCTGCCCAGCGGCGATCCAAAGGGTGAGACTGCGCGGAGAGAAGAGTCTAGCGCAACGCCGCGGCCGCTGAGCGGTGAGTCGCTGGGCTCGCCACGCAGGCTGGAGGTCGGCGTCGCGGAACGCGAGAAGCGTGGTGGTGTGACGTACTGTTGCTCTTCGAGGGGAGTGGCGCTACGCGACATTGGAGGGAGGCCGAGCAGTTTTCGTTGCGAGGGAGTGAGGGGTATGTCCTCGCAGGGATCCGGGTGGCGGAGGAGTGGAGCCAGGGCGAAGCCGATGTTGATTGTGAAGAGGAGGGAAAGAGCCAGGACGGCGTAGGTGAAGTATGGGTCAATGGCGGATGTGAGAGTGAGTGGAAGGCTAGGAGGAAGGAGATGTCAGTCTGATGCGTCTGGCTGGTTGCGGGAGACAGCGATCTCTTACTTTCGGCGTGTGAAGTTCAGAAAGACAAAGGATGCGATGATGCATGCAGCATTGATGCCGATCGCTTTGATATTACTGTTGTCGAAGTTGGTCGCGTTGCGCCGCCTGATAACCTCGTCCATGCGTGGATGTAGCCATCTTCCCGATTCCTTCTGTTGTGATTGTGGAGTGCGGAATGTTTGCGGAGATGATGACCTTTGCGGCGTCACGCTGAGATGCGATCGTTTCTGTTGCGGAGTCGTGGTGTTTGGGTTCGTCTTCGCTGCCACAGCGCTGGGCTTGTTGGCGGTGGTGGAAACAAGGCTGGCCGCTTGGGTGATGGGTGCTAGAGCAGTGGACGACATGTTGTGTGTTTGTTGTCGCTTCGATCGAGATGATGTTGTTCTCTCTGGGCACGATTGCTGTACAGCTGTAATGATTAGTATGTTAGTAGAAATTTCACAGACGAAGCGACCGTGTGTTCACGACATCGATGGCAATGAAGAGGATACGAGATCTTCTGAAGTGATGTTTGTGTTGCTATGTGGATGTTGACATTTGGGGTGGCTTGCTACGGAGTACCGCGATCGCGTCGGAGCCATGCCCGCCGAAGGGCAGTCAGCTAAGCGCTGTTCGGCATGTCGTCGAGGTGCTTTCTTGGAACCCTAACAACTTTGTTCACCTGCACCTGCACGGGCACCGACATCGTGCCGCAGAGAGCCCACGAGACTGGAGCCTCCTCAATGCCTAAGTTTATCTCGATTACTTCGTTGCGACGATGTTGATCGCCTCGAATTAGAGATTGATTCGTGTCAGACCCGATCAACGATTCATATTTGGAAGTCCAAAATGCGCTGCGGTGGCATGAGGATCTACAGTAACCATTGGTATGGGAATGCGGCAGACTGTCAGCAACGCTTCGCGCTACAAGCTGTCCGCACTGTCTGAGGTATAATCGCCATGACAAATATAGATCCACCAAGAAGTATAACGCCGAGAGGCAAATGTATAGAAAACTCTGTCGCATTTGTAACTATTGTGTATCACTTATAAGTAGTGAGCGTCTCTTAGACGGCAACAATGCGCCGAGGAGAGGCGAGAGCGAATTATCCTCGTCCCTTGCGTCGCAGTGCGACACCATCGCGATCGCCACTTCATGCATGAATGAAGCCTCAAGCGATGGGGCCGGACACAACTCCAGACATGCCACACAGCACATGGTGGCGAATCATTCAATCACTTTATGACATCCTAGTTCCAATAAATCTTCAAAACAAAACATCGATCGATGAGTGGAGCTATCGATGAGAGTGGGTTTATACAACACCAATTCATCTCCCAAAAGCTCCAGGATAATGTGTGTAGACGTCGATTGTCTGGGATTGGGCACAGTATCACCGGGAGACATGGTTGTTCGATCGCCTGAGCTAGTGCTATTGTCTCCCGCACACTCGAGGACGGAGCAGACTCCTGCTTTAGATTGACTGCGTATAAACGTTCACAAATGGAAAGATGAAGCCGAAGACTCTAAAACGGCGTCAGAGGATGCACGCAGTACCAGTGTCCTTGTAGGAGTGGCAATAGGCACGAGGAGCAGCTAGTGATGTAGGACAAAATGGGAAACATATAATCGTACTGTACTTGCAATTATGCCAACCGGAAAACAAATCTTCCATCGTGCTGATTTGATTCCGTCGTGATCCGGAACGAGCTCCGCCGGAAACGCCAGCTTCACTATTTTCCCTTCCTTATCGGTGCTAAAGCTGCACGCACTGGCCCGGATTTTCAATCTTTGCATGTGAGACAGAACGCCACCGAAGTCGTCTGTTCGGGAGACGTCACCTCGAGAATAAGTAGTCGGCTACTGTCGTTGCGGCATTGAAATTCGAAGAGCGACACGTCAAAGCCACAAGCGAGCGAAACACGCAATCGCGCGCCAGTTCGCCCGTGCGCTTCGGAAAGTCGCGATTCCCACCATCACCGACGTCAACGTCATCAAACCTCGGATAAAGCCCCGATACAGTCCTTCAAATTTCTGTGATATAAAAATCCAAGCCTGGTGCCTAGTTTCAGGAGACTCTACGTCGGAACCAGAGGGTTCCGCTTGTTCCTCCGGCCAAGCCACGTCCTTATTAGAGGATAGAGTGTGCGCTCCCGCTCCCATTCTCCAAGCACCAGTTGACAAGTCGTGGCCGAGGGCGCATAGATCAAGACTTTGACGAAACCATACAATTGGGCCAGAGAGTCAAGGAGAGAAAAATAACAGAATCCCAAGAATGGAGCCTGCCGTCCAGACCGCCGGTCTTGAATCCATCTCAATCAATACGATCCGGGCGTCCAATGCGCAGTGCAGCTTTTTCGACGGCCTGGTCGTCGTCTTCATCGGCGGGACGGACGGCATCGGGCGGGAAACAGCGTTGGAGGTCTTCAAGCGGACGACGAGACCGAGAGCATATATTGTAGGGAGGTGAGTTTGTCTTCTGTTTACTTGCAAGGTCATAATACTCTTATCTGGCTGATAAAAGGACATGAGCACAGCACAACGGAAAGTTGAGAAGTGACTAATGGAATACTTTGATTTCAACAGGAATGCCGCAAAGGGCGCTTCACTCGTCGCCGAGCTCCACGACATCAACGGTGGTGGTCGAGCGACTTTCATTCAAAAGGACATAAGTCTAATTTCCAGTGTTGATGAGCTCTGCGCCGACCTCGCTCGGCGCGAGCCCAAGATCAACTGCGTCATTCTCACTCCTGGATACATGACGCTCAAAGGCAGGGACGAGACCAGCGAGGGCATCGACAAGCGCATGGCGGTCAACTACTACTCACGCATGCGGATAATTCTAAATTTAATGCCATGTCTAGACCGAGCGGTAGAGGCAGGGGAACTATCCCGCGTCATCACCGTGTTGGCTGCGGGATCCGAAAACGACATCATCCACACGGACGACCTGGACCTGAAGCACCACTTCAACCTGAACGAGTGTCTCGCGCACTGCGTCATCATGTCCGACTTCATGGTCGAAGAGCTCGCGCAGAAATTCCCCAACACATCCTTCAGCCACTCCTTCCCGGGCTCCGTCAAATCCGGCATCACGAACCAACTGACATCCGCCGCACGACTCGCGGCCAAGGTGCTCTTCGCGACCGCAAACTCCTGGCTCTTGGACTCGCGGGAGTCCGGCGAGCGACATTTCTTCCAGATGACAAGCGAATGCTACAAATCCTGCAATCGCCAGATCGGGATCGCCGTGCCCAGGGGAATGACCTTCGCGCGCGGGATGAACGGTGTGCTGGGCAGCGGCGGCTATCTCCTCGATTGGGACTGCAAACCTGCGGGCGAGCATGAGACCATTGCGAAATATCGCGCGCAGGGCCTCGGGCCGAAAACTTGGCAGCACACGGCGGAGATTTTCGAACAGGCGCTGCAGAGAAGCCGGCGAGATGCGAAACGTCCGGCGGGAGAGGAGGCGGATGGCAATGGTATTCGAGCAGTGCCGAATCCAGTCGGTTGGAGATCAGCGGAACCGCAGACGGAAGATCTACAACAATCGAGGAATCCGCCCGGCTGGCGTGCAGGGTCGTTTCGCTGAGCTTTCAGCCAAGGCTGTAGAGTATGAGAAGATGCTTGCTGATACGATTGCAGAAAATGAGACACATAATTTTCACCGATGCCAAGGAGTGTAAAAAGTCGAGTAGGATTGGAGTCATCTTGACTATTGACTTTGCTGTCTAAACTCAGTGACCTGAGTCTGTGATCTTCACTTCATAAATCATTAAAGGACATCAACGTCGTAAAAGCATGCGACAGCTTCTCTGGGACCGGTGGTATTAGCCACACCGGACTCGGCGCGTTCGTGCAACATCAATCTCCTCCAAGACGTCGCCCTGCTCCTCGAGAGTTCCAGGCACTCCCGCTGGTCCAACCACCAGCTCGGCCAGCTTCCGCTTGAGCAACTGGTGCTGAACCCGGGCCACCAGACCGGGCACCAAATGCGGTGCCGTAAGCACGTGTCTGACCGGTACCCGCCGGAGCTGCAAACAGTCTTTGCAAGAATTGTGGCACCCGGATCAATCGAGGGCCACCGCCAAATTCAGGCCAGATTTTGTCGAAGAACTCATAGGCGTGTGCAGAGACGATTCCCATCGACTGAATTAGAGCCAGATAGGGTGAAGCTGTGACGAAAGTAATCACTAGCGAAGCGAATGGGACATACTTCGCTGGCATTTGAATGATGATGAACGAGACCTGTGCGTTGGGGTTTTCCATCGAGGCGGTGTACATCAACGCCATGCTCAGGGGGCTGAGCAACAACATGCCATTAAGGTACCACCCTCCTGTCAACTACTCGTGCGTTAGCAAATGAATTCCATCACTTGAAAGATGGTCGCGATAGATTTTGCGGGTTTGAAGCGCAATGTAGGACCCAACAACCACTACTAGCCACAATTTCAAGACTAGAAAGTTTTCTCAATTACGAAGCCCACCATGCTCACACTCCAACAACGTTCTTTAGGATTTGCGAATGACGAACGTTGCCACAGTGCAAGGGGTAATCTTCCTCGTTTCCAGGAACCGTGACAGCTAAGATGAACTGGCCGGGCAGATATAACGAGGGACAATGACGGCAGGAGAACTTGTTTCAGTAGACGTCTGGGACGGTGACTTACCAAGACGATAACGGCGTTGAAGAGTAGGTAGAATGCGTATGCGCCAGGTGAACTGAGCCGCGCATTGCTAGTCTCGAGTTGGCTGCTATACTGCCAAAAGATGAATGGGTCCATGATCAAGCCCCATTTGGGACCAGTGATGCAAAGCCCTGTTGCAAGGCGCCATATTTGAGGCAACTGGCTGATGGTGAAGACTTTTCCTGACTCGAAAATCGTCCATCCTAGGTCATAGAGGCCTAACCATCCTGGCCACGAGAGCAATACTATAGCAGCTGTGATGGTTCTAATGATCAGCATCAGATGTGTGTCTTACGCGCAGCGCGATTCCATCGGGATCTGCATACCTCGATATTGGCGGCGCCGCGAAATATGCGTCTTGGAGCGACATATTGATGTCTTGACGCGCTCAATAATCAGTCACGCTGATGAGCAATTTCGACGGCGCTGGAGCGAATCCTAATAGAGATGTCGCAAGGAGGAAGGAATTGAAGAGGTCTCGAACATGACGAAGTGAAAGTCCTGACGGCTACGTAGCCGTTAGATCACGTGACAAGCTTGGACATGAACACTCCACCAGATTGTTGCGGGTAGGAAATGCCAAGAATTTCGCACCGACAAATCTTGTGAGCGACGCTAGCCATAGAAGCCCACACAATCACACACGATCACCAAACCGAGCACATCTCACAACACTTCATTTCTTTTCCACAACAGCCGCAAATATGGCCGTAGGAAAGAACAAGAGATTGTCCAAGGGCAAGAAGGGCCTGAAGAAGCGAGTAGACCCATTTGCTCGCAAGGACTGGTACTCGCTCAAGGCCCCGTCAACTTTCAACGTCCGAGAGTACGCGCACACCCAATCGCATTTGAAAATATAATCTCGACAGAGATTTGGGAAGGGATCCATTGGCTAACGTGGTATTACAGTGTCGGCAAGACGCTCGTCAACCGAACCACCGGTTTGAAGAACGCCAACGATGCTCTCAAGGGCCGCATTTTCGAGGTCTCGCTCGCCGACCTTCAGAAAGATGAGGACCACTCATTCCGCAAGGTCAAACTCCGCGTCGACGAGGTCCAAGGCAAGAACTGCCTGACCAACTTTCACGGTTTGGACTTCACCTCCGACAAGCTCCGATCGCTTGTGCGCAAGTGGCAATCCCTCATCGAGGCCAACGTTGTCGTCAAGACCACCGATGACTACCTCCTCCGACTTTTCTGCATCGCCTTCACCAAGCGACGACCCAACCAGATTCGCAAGACCACATACGCACGATCATCGCAAATCAAGGCTATCCGGAAGAAGATGATGGATATCATGACCCGCGAGGCTCAGAGCTGCACCCTCAGCCAGCTGACCACCAAGCTCATCCCGGAGGTCATCGGACGCGAGATTGAGAAGAGCACACAGGGCATCTACCCTCTCCAGAACGTATGTTGATATGGATAAATTTCGGAATGGGCAGCTACAGGATATACTAACACATTTTCGACAGGTCCACCTCCGCAAGGTCAAGCTCATCAAGGCACCCAAATTCGACCTTGGTAACCTTCTTTCGCTGCACGGCGAGTCGTCGACCGATGACTCAGGCCAGAAGGTTGAGAACCGGGAGTTCAAGGAGACTGTCTTGGAGAGCGTTTAGAGGGATGCGATCGGAGAGACGGTTTACGCTGTTTAAATGGGAATGGCTGGCTGGCTGCTTCTCTAGCATTTTGTCGGGCGAAGTCATGGTTATCATGGTGTCAACGTTAACGGGCGTTTTGAGCAGGTCATGGTAACACGGTTCTCTTTTGCTGCCGTGGACAGACGAATAAAAATATTTGAAAGTTCCTTTTTGGTATCGTGTATGTCGTTGCTGCCACCTGCGTCCCTTGTCGGTCTATGAGTGAACTATGACGTGGGAATCGATATCGAAAGGATCTCGTTCTCATTTCCTTATGCGTTTCGGAAATATTTCGACATCGATCTCATCGCTTGGGGTCAGCGATAGCCTTCTGCGTTCAATCACCCCAGGGTCCATCCTCGTCATAACCTCTACAAGGTCAATCGGATTCCTCTTTACTGTAGTTCCTCAACCAGCAATTCCTGACACACTGATCTAATCAACACCTGGGCAGTGCCAGATTCTCAAAGAGATACGACTCAACATCATGGCGCCCAAAGAACTTAATTTCATCACCGGCAACAAGAACAAATTGGCGGAAGTGCAGGCCATTCTTTCCGTCACGCCCGTGAAACTACAGAATCAAGCATTGGATCTCCCCGAACTACAAGGCACGATTGAGGAAATTTCAATCGACAAATGCAATCGTGCTGCTGAAGCGGTATGAGTTGTATTGGCGGTTTTCGAATGGGATCGTCAGGTCTGATTTTCTTGCTCCGTATAGGTTCAAGGGCCCGTGTTGGTCGAAGACACATGTCTCTGCTTCGACGCTTTCGGCGAGCTTCCAGGTCCCTATGTGTATGTTCACGATACGACGTGTAATTCCGAGTCGAGCATGACTTAATCAGAAGTACTGATATCGTTCCTCTCGACAGCAAATGGTTCTTGCAATCCCTCGGCGTCGAACAGTTCCACAAATTGCTCGCAGGCTTCGAAAACAAGGCTGCTCAAGCGGTCTGCACATTCGCCTACTCAGAGGGACCGGGTCATAAACCGATCATTTTCCAAGGTAGAACTAAAGTGAGCGACAACTCAAGTTTTATTGTGATGTTCTGTCCTCGCTAATTTATCTCACCAGGGTACCATCGTGCCTGCTCGTGGCCCGACAAATTTTGGTATGGAACTTCACTAGTAACATCAAACTGGCAGCGGACTGATCATATGTGCACAGGCTGGGATGCATGTTTCGAGTACGATGGGCAAACATACGCAGAAATGCCCAAAGAAGAGAAGAACAAGATTTCGCATCGCGGGAAGGCATTAGCCAAACTGGTCGAATGGCTTCAACAGGAAGTATAAAGACCAAAATTCATATCATGAGTGATTTCGTTATGCGACATGGCGATCAACCATGCAAAAACAAAGGATTGTCCTCATCCCTCGTTTCCTCTGCACCCGCAGCCTTCGCATCTCCCTCCTTCCCATTATCCTTCCTCCAATTCCGTATCCAGGTTTCGATCCTCTCGACATTCGCATCGATGTCCTCCGTGCTCTCACTTCTCAACTCGACCACAATCTCCTCGTCGTAGGCCTCCCGCGCCTCGTTGAGCAATACCTCCATGATTTCACAGTCCATGTTCTCCTCCAGCTTCTTTCCGCCGTAATTTCGCGCCTTCAGACGATCGTAGAGGATCTTGTTGTCGCATCGGATCACGCAGACGAGGTCGATTTGTTTCCTTGGGAAGAGGTCGCAGGCGTGCCAGTCGATGATCTGTCCACCTTCTTCTAGATCATTTTCTACGCAGTCTAGCAGTCGGTCTTCGTCGACGATTTGCAAATTGGGGTCATCTGGGTCGTCCGAGGCCTCCCCGATGTTGTGCTTCTTGACTACTTCATTGATGTCGAGGTGGTGGAGGCCGGTTTTGGCAGCAAGTTCTTGGCAGTGAGTGGTTTTGCCAACGCCGGGAGTGCCGGTAATGATGATGTTGGGATCTGTTCGCAGGACTGGAGCCATGATGATTGTTCTGATATTCACTCGGGAAATCGTATGTCGTGACACTCGCAAGGTTGTATCTCGCAAAACAGCCCGCGCACAGAATCGCGAAAACATGAATGACTTGGAAAATGGATTTGTGACCTGTGACGTAGATGGGGCTTCGAGGCAGGAATTTCTGAAGCTCGGAGAAGCTCCCTCCATCTACCATACCTAGGTATCTACACGAAAGTACCTGGGTATCAAAGCTCCAGGCATAGATTCACGAAGAATCAATCACCTGCATCGTATCATGATGCATGCGGCATTGCTGAGACGAGCGTCACCTTTGATGGGTTCGCCAGTCTGGCATACATTTGCTCGTCAGTCACGACGTGCGTTTTCGACGACGGAATTGAGCAATGGCATCAACATGGCCTACGATTTCTACGAGCCTGATGCGAAGAAGGCGATGACTGGTGGACCTATCGTCTTCATCCACGGCTTCTTTGGCTCCAAGCGAAACAACCGGAGCATGAGTAAGTATGCGCACCAAACGAGACACTCTTGAAGAACGTGTTGTAACTCATCGTTCAACAGAGTACTGGTCCGCGACTTAAATCGTCCCGTTTATGCCATCGACACACGGAACCACGGCGACTCTTCACATTCACCCGTGCATAACTACACTGCCCTCGCCGAGGACGTCGAGCTCTTCATCGCCGAGCACCGTCTCGAATCCGTCACCCTCATCGGACACTCCATGGGCGCCAAAATTGCTATGACGGTCGCGCTCCGCCAAGGCCAGCGCGAAAGCAAAATCGACGCAAAGACAATAGCCAATCTCATACCGGTGGATAACGCCCCCGTCGACGCGGCCCTACATGGTGGATTTGCGAAGTACATGCAGGGGATGCGGCGCATTGAGGAGAGCGCCGTCACGAGTCTCGACGCCGCGGACAAGATTTTACAGGAATATGAGGAGAGCCTGCCGGTTCGGCAGTTCCTCTTGACAAACCTCATCCGCGATACTGAAGACCCTGGGAATAAGCGGAAATGGCAGGTCCCGCTGAAGTATCTGCAGCCCGCACTCAACGGCATGGGCGATTTCCCATTTTCGGATCCGGATACTGTGCGATGGGAGGGACCGACTTTGTTTGTCCGGGGTACACAGAGTCCTTATGTGGCGGATGAGATGTTGCCGACGATTGGCAGATTCTTTCCAGGTTTCCGGATTGTAGATGTGGAGGCGGGTCATTGGGTGATTAGCGAAAAGCCGGAAGATTTCCGAGAAGGTCAGTCCCATTTGCTTATCGAACTGCTGTGCTGATGTCACGATCTGGTGGCGATTTCCCTGCAGAACATCTCTTCACATACTGACTTTACTCTAGCTGTTGTGGACTTTTTACAGGACAGGCCGTGAGCGTGTGTAAATCAGGAACCTTCTTCTTGAGTCCGTGGATTATCTATCTTACTTTGGACCATTTTCTCGCTGAAACATGTCAACGCTTCCCGGTAGAGGCATTGCTTGCTAGGTTCGAAGACATCGGTAGATACATTTGGATATCTGCAGAATAATCCATGGTAGCTGCTGCAACGCACAGCGAGACCCAAGCATCCAAGGTAGCTCGGTAATGGCCATATTCTGCTCGAGCAGCAGAACATGGCTAGGACATGGTCCGCTTATTGGGACACGGCAGTGGCCTCCATGGCTTTCTGAAGTCCCAGCTGTTCTTGTCGCTGTGTGATCAGCTTCGCGCGTCGGCGTTTCATGCTCTCCATAAACTGCAACCCATACCGAGGCTCGTTGTAAAAGATTTGGACGTTGTCGACGAGAGGGACCGGGATGAGATCATACTCAAATGAGAGTGATTCTTCAATGCTGTCCACATGATCCCCGACAACAGCAGCTCTGCGCATGAGAGTCTCGTGGCTACGAAGCCATGGGAATACTTCTTGAATGTATTGACACACATTGATTGAATGATATTGCGAAGGTGCTTGAATGAATAGTCGTGGGCCGGAACTTGTAGTGGAGCATCAAACCCGCGCGACTCGCAACGACGCATTGGCCTGCAGACCTCCACAGTCGTGTCACGCTCCTGATCGCATTCACAATAAAGTACGTCCCACAAGTCGTGCCAGTTTTCGAAGACATCGATGGACACCGAAAGCGCACTGATTGGTGTTGTGCAGAATGACGCAGCGGCAACCTGGCTTGTGTAAGTGAATGGTTTCTTCGGTCCGTCACCTAATCTTCCGCAATCTCCCATGATGACCCCAGCCTGTTCTTATTTGTCTCCAACGATCTAGATAGTAGTTTGCTTCTTCTTTGTATGCGCAATTCATGGCAGCGCCTACATTTCAAGTTCATCGAGACTCGAATAAACAAACAAAAAAGGCCGACCAGGTGTCGCATGAAGAGCCACTCTTCGAATTTGAGGTTTACGACGAGCAGATGAATCGCAAGATCGAGCTCATCTGCACGAGTCTGTACACTATCAGAGTCACTCTCTTGAGAACACTCCATCGTTAGCCCCTTGAGCGGGCGTGCTATGTTTTCATCGCTGCTGTATGTTGGACCAGTGTCTCGAAGTATCCAGGCATGGACAAACACAGCAAGAGACGATGCAGTGTGCGTCTGCGAAGATGTATCAAGTGTATCGCATCAACTTCATGAGTGCGGGTACACTTTCTCGAGAAGATCTTGGAGGCATGCAAAAACGTTCTTATCGATTTTAAGACTCGTCGTTTTTGGGTATATATCTCCATCAAGGTGATTTCACTCATACCTACAGTAGCTTAAATTCTGATACGATTGCGCCGTGCACAACATCACCACAACCTCTCAACGGCCATGTGACGATCGGAACACATGGGGAATTTCGCCCGGAGAGTCAGAACGACAACGTAGAGCTTGACTCAGAAATTCGACAATCGAATGTCAGAACGGTCTACATGCGCATTTCTTCTGTTGACGTCGCAGATTGGAGCAATGGTTTTAGGCATCGATTCGAATTGCGCACTCATGCATTTGCATCCTGTTGACGCTGCTTGATCTGTAAGGCACGTCTCTTCTTCATGCCATGCAGGGTTTGCCGGCCATACTTTGGCTCGTTATGACAAATCTGTATCAGTGCACAATTGGCGATGAATGGGATAACATCCCACTCCGGTTGCAGAGCTTCATATGTGCTGACTGTCTGTGTTCCTTTGACAATTGCTCGTCGGATCTGGGGTTCTAGCTTTCGTAGCCAAGGAAGCACTTCCTTGACATAATGACCGATGGTGATGAAATGGTACCGAGACGGCGCTTGGAGGAATAGTCGGGGACCAGGGCCAGGCCGGGGAGAGTCTTCGTTACAGGCTATACAGCGCCGTCGCCAGTTTGGTGGACGAGGTTTGCTGTCGAAGTCGGGCGCTGGGTCATCTTCGGAGTGCAAGTTGCACCATGCATCGTAGAACTGGTCGAGCACGTCCACCGAGACGACCACCGCAGAGATCGGCCGCTCGCCGATCGATGCAGCGGCGATTGGGTTCTCGGGAGTGTATTCCTCTCCATTGCCGGCTTCAGCAGTGTTGACAGGATCGTCGACGACGAACACGGCGGGTTCGTCAGGATCCGATGACAAGGTCCATCGCAGTCGAAAGAATTCCAACGAGAGCGGCATCTGTGCCGGCGCTGTCAAAGGCAGGTATGACTTCATGGAAGGACGGTCGGTCGCTCCAATATAGCTGGGATTTCTCTCGAATACGCCGTCACATAGTTTGCGCACGGCAACCTTTTCGCGCTGCTTCGAGGCGTATTCCATTGCTTCTAGATCGGCTCCAAGTCTATCGTTATAGATAAATATACGATCTATCAATGGCATGGGCACGAGGTTCCATTCTGGATCGAGAGGACCGTCAAACTGTCCAATCGCTTCCCTGATCTGCCGCTCGAGACTCCGCAGCCATGGAAATACTTCTTGGACGTATTGTCCAATCGTCACGAATTTACCCTCGGGAGCAGTGATCGTAAGTGTTGGACTGGCTGGAGCATCCTCAGGCTTACAGCCACACGCGTTTTCACCAGTGGTCTTGAAGATATAGAAGTGATCGTCATGTCCCTTTTTCCAGATACGTTGCCATTCCGTGAGCTCGTGAATGGAGATGGTAACAGCGCTGATTGGAGTTTCGCAGATCGAGCTCTGTGCATAGGATTCATCCTGGTTGAAAGGTTTGGAGCCGCTTCGCTCATCAGTGGCGTTGATCATGAACCGTACTGCTTCGGACACAGTAGAGTGCGACAGCTCCCATTGAACTCCCAGGAAGTCAAGCGTGGGATCTAATCTCGTATCATCGTTCACTAATGACGAGTTGGTCCCAGGCGACAGCATTTCCCAAGATGGGTATCCATCTTCTTTGGTTGATGAGGTTGACATGAGACTAGTCACAAATGATCAGACGGGAGAGTCGATATGCGCTACTGCTTTGTGAGTGGTGTGAGATGTCTCTCATGAATTGGATGTCACCAGTGACGTGACTTTGGTCTGGGGGAACGAATGAAGACGAGAAGGCATCCCAGGGTGGGAGGTTGACATATATATACACGACCTAATTGACACCTCCAGGGCCGTGCATGATTCCAGGATTGCCTTCACTATCGTCACTACGTCCGAATGCAGTAATAAGTTTAATAATCGCCCATGATGGTACGAACCTTGGAATGTTCCAAACCGCGCCCGGGCGACTATTGTCCTTAGGGTTGCGAATTGGAGTAGTGACAACCACACACTGCCCAAGTGAAGATTTATCAACTACACGTTCTTCGGCACCTTCTCGTGGACCAATAAGATTCCAGTACTCAGCATTTCGACATCATCCATGGATAGCACTAGTGGTTCCAAATTGATTGGGTTTTAATGTACCTTGCAATGCCTGTCTACACTGTGTGGCTAATGAGGAATAGAGAACTCGAGTTCCAAGTCTTCCTCGCTTTGCTTCGTAAAATTGTTAAATACAAATGTGATCATCATGTTCCAGTTCTTATCCACGAACAATCCCATAATTCCCTTCTTTTGATTCCCGCCTATTGAGCGTTGTTCTTAACGATCTTGACCAAGAGACCAGTCGGCTTAGCACCGGTCTTCTTGTACTCAGCAGTGTTGTAGGCCGGATTTGTTGAGTTGGTCTTGACGCCAACCATACCTCCATGAACCCCGCAAGCGCCGAGAAGAGCCTGCTTCTTCGCAGCAGCGGAAGCGTTCTCGCCGCCATCGATAGCATCCGCGATGTCGGTGTATAGCACGTAAGCAGCGTATCGGGGAACGATGTGCTTGGCAAGGGACAGGACGGTGCCAGGGTAGTCGACGGGCAATTGCCATTCGTCGCAGGTGCCGACGGCGGCAGGCATCTTCCACATGGCGTCGAGGCCCTTGTTTGATGTGCCTAGGTAGCGGAGGTAGTCGGCGGCATATTGGACGTCGTCGAGGTTGACGTCTTGAGAGGTACCACTGTCGACACCGTAGCAGACACGCTTGTCAGTCTCGCCGCAGGTAGCCCGAGATTCGAGAGTTGCACCAGCAACAGCAGTACTGAGGGCAGCGAAGACACTGAGGATGATAGTTTGCTTCATTGTGATTGAGAAGGAGGAGAGTTGTAGAATAGGTGTGAGAAATGGTGATCGGCAGGTAGGGTGCCTGAGATGACTTGGAACTACAGTCGCTCTTATATGGACAAGGACTGCCTGTTTCCTTTTTTTGAGTGCGTCGTATACTTCGATCGATTTCTGGAAGCGAAGCAAACTGCCTAGCTAGCTAAGCCTACAGCCCACGCACAGCACATCCAGTCGTCCATGCCTCTTACCATCAAACCACGAGTGGTCTCATGCAGGACAGCTTACTGACCAGGAATGCATACCGAAAAGGGTTGCTGACCAAAAGCATCAGCTGCGAGCTCCACGCGAAGGATCTTTCGTGCACGATGTCACAGTAACTCTCAACAGGAACCACTTCGTCGTCGTCACCTCGGCTGGAGTATTCAACACATGTCTATTGCTTCAATCCTTCACAAGGCCGGCGGCGATATCGCGGTGCCGGAACGATGTCGCAACCGCACAGGAGTGCGCCTCAAGTGTTGGGCGGGAATATAAATTTCGATAATCTGAATCCAGAAGAACATCCGTTGTTAGTGCTTATCATCCTGGGCGGTGCTGGAGGTAGGTGAACATCCGCCGCAAGTGCTTATGATCCTTGGCGGTAGCTTCTCGGTGCTTGTCGACCTGTCCTTCCACGTGTCTCGCTCCTGGCTGGCGTCGGATGAGTGTGAATTGGATGCGCGATGCTGTTTATGGTATGTACCTCGATCGCAGCCTAGGAGATGGAGGGAGGATGTACTGGAGGCCTTGGAAGAAACATAAAGTAGCATATACTAGCCCGAATGGCGCCCGCTGGCTAGCTCCCGCACGGAGGACAGCTCCTACATATTTATTGTTGGGTCCACGGGTATATTTAAAATGGCTTTCTTCGGTGAACTTCGGCCCTAAAAGAGGCGTGTCGATCGAAAAGCCCCGGAAGCTCCGGACGACACCATGGTAGTGCTTACCGATATTGTCTTGTGAATAGTACTGCACAACGTGACAGAAGTACATGCACAATTTCGATGTGGCGTATGCTACGGGACTTGGCAACCAAAATCTTGTACACGGCTGCAGCACCATAATCCATCAGAGTGTTGAGATGGAGGTGCCATTCGCCGCGGACCTCGTTTGCGGATCGTTGCTGGAAGGATTATCTCCAAGCCCTCTCATGCTCCACCAATTTGATGCCAAGACGGGTTCTCCTCTGCTTTAGCCAGAAATGACCAACATTCTCTTGCAAGTGAGATGTCGAGGTGAGATGCTGATGCATCCTCCCAGAAGCGTGAGCTTCTCGACGGCAGCCCGAGGGTGTGGTTGCCTTCGAAGCGAATGCGACACAACCAGATGGCCATCAGCCTAGCTTTCACGACGACCGAACTCTCATCGAAGTGTGATGGTCTTAGCGTTGTGTGTTCGTGCTTACTTCCTTGACGAAGTAAGCTAAAGCTAGAGGTAAACGCAAATACTCTCATCGAGGAAGTGAGTTTGGCGACTCCCATGCAAGTAAACAATCATCTTCCCTTTCCCGAGCGAAGTCCCAAGCTCGCTGAATCAACAAGTTCTTGAATTTCACCAGGACGACGTGGCCTCGAGCGGGGAGCAATCATAATGTTGACTCTACGTGTTCTGGTTGTGCTTCAATGCCTCCTCGGACTCATTAATGCTCTCGTAAAGAGGGATGACTGTGTACCATGGCAATTCAACGCGAAGAGAAGCATCGCCTCGGTCGGCCAGACCAATTGCAGATATCACGCGAAAACGGGCAAGAATGTCAACTACTTCACCTGCACGGAGATTGCGCAAAAGTACAAATTGACCATTGCGGAGCTGCTCGATCTCAACCCGGAACTGGACGAGAACTGTCAGAGAATTAAGGCCGAAACTGATTACTGTGTCGTTGGCTGTAAGTTGAACAGCTTCGGTACTCACAAGGACTGCAATGCTAACGCAATTTTCCCAAGTCCACGAACCCGTGCGAGCCTGGGACGGAAAATGCGGTGCACCTCATGGTAACGCCTCGTGCTTGGGAACGGACAAGCAGTGCTGCAACTCGAAGACATTCACTTGTGGTAATTCCGAGTACGTTCTAAATTCCCTGCACGACCGGGCATCAGAAACATTCATGCTGACTCTTTTGGTACAGAGAGGATTGTGCCACAGGAGTGTGCTACTCTGGTGCTTGTTTCGGCTCCGTCCAATTTGGATACTCGCTAGACGGCACCTGTGGACCGAAACATGGCAACGCCATCTGCGGTGGCACCTGGGGCGACTGCTGCAGCAACGACGGCCGCTGTGGAACAGGTGATGGCTTTTGCGGCAAAGACAGTTGTTTCTCTGGCAAGTGCGCCAAGGCAGATACGCTCGTCGCGCCGGCCTTGCCCGGAGTGCCCATCACTGCGCCATGGCAACTCGGAACGACGCCCGACGGTACCTGCGGTGGACCTCACCACTACACCTGCGATGTCACCTTTGGAGCCTGCTGCAGCACTGATGGAATGTGCGGTTCTACGGAGAAGCAATGTGGTACCGGCTGGTAAGTTTTCGATGCTTCCCGCTATCTGGCGAGAAATTCGAGCTTTCACACAATCACTAACGCAACCTGCAGTCAATCCCGCTTTGGCAAATGTAACAATGGTACAACACTGGTCTATCATAGCGACTATGGTCATTTCTGAGCGCCAGAAGCTTGGACGAGGCATGGGTGAAGCGCATAGGAGTACGATTTTCAGACGAGAGCACGTCAAAAGGTGTGAGCTGACCTAAGGGATGTTCTGCTTTCCATGGTAGACTTAGTCTCATGATTTGAATTTTCACGCGCTGTATCGTTGTCTGATGTCTATTTATTCAGATTGGTCACGAAACAAATCACCGCCGAGGAAAAAGGTCCTCAGCGCTGCGCGATGCACATAAGCCCCGGAGATTTTGCAAACAGCGAGCTCTGTAACCCGCGTACAATGTATCGTCGTCGAATAGCCTAAATTTAGCTCTGCCAGAAAAGCCCCTCGCACTTCACTAAGCACGGAGAACAGCGCAACGAGGAACGTAGATACGCTCGTCCATAAAATCTGTAGACTCGTCAAAGTTATTTGCGCTGGCCCCGATTGTTGAGACTTGGTTCTATCAACCTCGGCTGCTCGAGGCTGATGATAATCTCATATTAAAGCCTTCAATCTCGTATATCGCTTTCGCTGACAGCATAACGCTAAGCGTCCTTTGATGCCTTGTTCGGCGCGACTCTTGAACAAGGGCGAATCAGGGGAGAAATTTCCGCGCGGATATACAAAGCACGCAAATGTGTCTTTGACGAATGAGGAAATAATGCGCTGTCGTAGGATCCTAGGTAAGTGGATCAATCTAATCAATCACCAGTGGGAGGAGCTTGAGTGAGGTAAGATTTTGGTTGCGGCTTGGCGCTTACAGGCGGGCTTTGTGCGAGCTTGGGGCGAGCTTGGGGCGAACTTTGAAGCTCGTGAACCCTGCTCTCACCGCGCGGATCACTTCACTCCTTCCACGCCCTGCATGAGAATTATGGGCTTGGCGGTCCTCATCAGGCACTGTCCTTCATATGTGCATAAGCATAGCTTTGTGGCGCAGGACCACTATCGTCAAACCTCACCACGAGGCATGTCTGACAACCACCGGTCCTCCTCGATCCGACTCTTCAACCGCATCTTGTGGAGCTTCCAATGACAACGAAGACGGACGACGTTACATCGTTAGATGCTGACCACCATGGCACCAAGCCCGCGGCGGTCCTTCAAGAGCTGCATCCGCGGAGAGATGCACGTTGTTCACACAGATGGAGCTCCGTTCACCGGCACTGCGGTGTCGTGTGTATCGCCGAGATGGTCGTTACCCTAGAAGAGCGTTTCCTCAAGAGGTGTCGCGACTTCTATTTCCCGAACCAAGCACGAAGCATTTGTGGCTTCGAAGGATCTATTAATGTAACCTGATATGCTCCGTGGTCTTGGTTGACAGGTGCAGGGCAACTTCGTGCTTATGCGTGTAAGATTGTTCACTAACCCGTGAGCGGAGACATTGCAAGTGCGGAATAGTGCTTACCTCGCCTTGTGAAGTATGGGTTCAAGCCGAGAATCACAACTCGCGTCTTGCACAATTTACGTTCTACGCGAAGTCTCTATCACCTGGAAGGATTGTGATGGTGTACTAGCTTATGTGCTTCTTGGTATCCCAAAGCCTGAGCTCATCGATCCAATATTAACCATATCTTTGTCAATGCCGGGGCATTTGTTCATTGAGTTCCTATTCACTTCTCCCAAGGCAGCTCAGTTCGAGTTCGTTGCTCGACGGTTTCACTGTATGCATCATGTCTCAGCTACGTGCTGCTATTACAGCATGGCTTTTAATTTGGCTCGTTGCGCCATCAACAGCACAGAGATATTCGCAAAACCTACAGAATGCAAACGGCGGTCAATGCTGGCAGCCTGAAGCCGGCAATGCTTGCACGCCCGTGCTCCGCCCTGCGCAAGCGTTTTTCCTTGAGTATAATTGCCGCTACATGCCAGCAATTTGCCAAAATGCCCGAGCATGGCTCACGGGACACACAGTGAATGGTCAAACACGGTCTGAATTTTCATACGATTTTGACGGAGACCGAAAGGACTGGCGACGAGATCGTGAATCTTGTCCCAGCAACTGGATCAACAATGGAAGATGTCCGGAGACAGGAAATCCGGGCCAGCCGCTTGCCTATCGTTGGACGATCGGTACGAGAGCAAGCGCTGGAGTCGCAGCAGTCCCAGGCCACGGTGAATTCTGGCCGACGATCGCTCTGGTACAGGGAAGTAACAATCAAATTGGACCCGATGCCAACGGCAATCCATCTGGAATGATCTACTCCTGCGACGAGTTTCCTCCTGCAACATGGATCGAGGGCGGTCAAGGTGCCAATACACGATGCGCCGCTTTCAGATGTGCAGCTACTCGGTACAAAGCCGAGCAGCAATTCCAAGCCGAATCGCATCAAATCCTTCGGAACTACATGGCCCGAGTTCTCGGACAAACACCAACCGGCGCACAAGTTGTTCCCTTTCTCTTCCGCATGAGAAATACAGACGACGGAGTTCCCTCGTCACATGGCCAGATTGATATTGAGGACATTGCCAATCCTTTCCGAAGAAGCGAGAGCTCAGCCAATGCTACTACTTGGCACGAGGAGTTGCACAATCTTAGTATGGATGAGATCAGATCACGATATCGTGTCCAGACGCATCACTACATGCTGAACCAGACCGAGCACAGTCAAGACTTCAAGCTGAGCATGAACTTCGGCAAGGAAGGTCTCAGCACTTGGAGCTCGGAGTATGGCAGTATGATTGAGCCGTCATTGGATATGATTAACGCGCCCAAATCTCCAGCCATCGTCTCAAATGTCTCAATCTCATTTTCCGGCGAGGACGAGGAATCCGACGCGTATGTGCAACCTCTCACGCCACATCGGACAAAGACCTACCCTCGAGGAGGACAACTCCTTTCGAGCATCCACGGGCGAGCTATTACGGAATCCCCATTGCTGAAAAACGCCACGGAAAGCGCGCTGCAAGCCGCCATCCGTCTCGTAGAACAGGCGATTTCCGACTCCACGAAGCTCAACGAAGCGCGTTACGCGAATGTCGCTCGGAATGCATATCAGCTTGCTCCAGGTACCGTTATCGGAACCGCAAATGGGGCACAGCGACGAAAACGTCGAGGCATTGCCGGCCTCATTGGGCTTGATGATGCAACGTCCCTTCCACCTCCACTTCTGGACGTAAATGCCGAGTTGGCAGCTGCTGCAGCGTTGGTCGCAGAGGCAGATGCTGCTGGTATTACTGGCCTGGGAGCAACAGCTAATATCACTCGACGAGCCACGGTTGCTCCTCGGGCTGGCTCGTTCTGGATGGCTGGTCTTGCGCGCAAAGGAACTGTCCCGTGGGGCAACGACCCCAGCTACAAGATCTTTCGAAACGTCATGGATTATGGTGCTACGGGTGACGGCAAGACCGATGACACAGCAGCGATTCAAAAGGCCATGATCGATGGCAACCGATGTGGTGAAAATTGTCATGGCTCTACTACTAAGAACGCCATCGTGTACTTCCCTCCCGGCACTTACCTTGTTTCCAAATCGATCGAGATGCCCTTCGGAACTCAAGCTATCGGCGATGCTAACAGTCGCCCAACGATCCTCGCTGCCAGCCGTTTCATCGGACTGGGTGTATTGTCCACCGATAAATACACTGGCGGCGGCGCCGGATCTGATGGTCTCGATCAGGAATATTATGTCAACACAGCCAACTTTTATCGACAGATCCGAAACCTTATAATCGATGTTACGGCAACTCGTCCTGTTCAGGGTGTTTCCGGCGTCCATTATCAAATCGCACAGGCCACATCGATGCAGAATGTCGACCTAATTGCCAAGACGGGCACAAATCAGCGTGGAATGTTTACCGAGAATGGCAGCGGAGGTAAGCGTCCCCGATGGAGATTAAACTTGACACATTGATACTGACTGATCAATTAGGTCAAATCTCGGACGTGAACTTCAAGGGCGGCAACTTTTGTATTTACGGAGGCAACCAGCAATTCACAGCGCAGCGCTTGACTTTTGATGGCTGTGACACTGCCGTCAGAACCATCTGGGACTGGGGCTGGGTCTGGAAGTCCGTTACTGTCAAGAACGTCAAAGTCGGCTTTCAACTGCTCCCCGACGGCACCACACAATCCAAGACTGATTCCGTCAAAGTGTCTTCTGGCAACATCGGATCTGCCTCATTTGTCGATTCGAGCTTCAGTGGAGTTGGGACTGCGGTCATTGTTGCGCCTTTAAGCTCAACTCCTGGAAGCGGCAGCACTGGCATAATTCTCGAGAATGTGGACTTCAGCAGTGTCACCACCGGTGTTGCAGATACAAGCGGCAAGACTTTGCTCGCAGGTGGTAGCCAACACATCGATGAATGGGTCGCTGGGCCTGTTTACTCAGCCAGTGGCACTCGTAGCTTCAACATGGGAGGAAACATCTCCAAGTACCCAAGACAGCCATCACTTCTGGATACGAGCAAGACAAACTCGCCGTACTACGAGCGCGCGCGACCTCAGTATGAGACTCGCTCACCTTCTGACTTCGTCCATCTCAAAGATCTTGGTGCCAAAGGTGATGGCTCCACCGATGACACTGCTGCTGTCCAAGCAGCATTCAACAATAACGTTGGTAAAATTATCTTCGTCGATGCTGGAACATACATCCTGACCGATACGATCCTCATTCCTGCGGGATCCGTTCTTGTTGGTGAAACCTGGTCACAATTTGCCGCGTCAGGTGACAAGTTCAAGGATCCTAAGAACCCACGAGTCATGCTGAGAGTTGGTCGAGCCGGCGACGTTGGTACCATGGAGATGCAGGATCTCTTGTTCACCACGCAAGGTCCGACCGCCGGAGCGATCTTGGTGGAATGGAACATCAAAGCCAGCACCCAGGGTGCGGCTGCATTGTGGGATTGCCACGCCCGTGTAGGCGGTGCAACGGGAACAAAGCTTACCGATAAGGAGTGCCCTGCTATCACTACTGGTACCGATCCTGGCTGCCAGGGTGCTAGCATGTTGTTTCACCTTACCTCACAAGCTTCGGGATACTTCGAGAACATGTGGCTTTGGGTCGCCGATCACAATATTGACGATGCAGACTTATCCAGCCCGAGCAATCCGATGATCCAGAATAGTGTCTACGTTGCCCGAGGCTTCCTGATTGAATCGAACACTGCAACTTGGTTGTACGGTACTGCTTCTGAGCATTCCGTCTACTATCAGTACAACTTCAACGGTGCAAGCAATGTCTACGCTGGCATGCTTCAGACCGAATCTCCTTACTACCAGCCTATGCCGAAGCCGCCGGAGCCATTCGCCAACGTCATCGGACAATTCTCTGGAGACCCGACCTACCGCTGTGGCAGCGACTCCGATGGCTGTGACGCATCATGGGCCGTTATAGTGCGAAAGAGCTCAAATCTTCATTTTGCGGGTGCCGGTGTTTACTCCTGGTTCTCCAGCTACACCCAGGACTGCATCGACTCGCAGACCTGTCAGAAGGCTCTTATTCTTGCCGAGAAGAACCAAGCAAACGTTCGTTTCCAACATCTGATCACTATCGGAGCCAAATACATGATCTTTTCAGATGGCAAGGGAATTACCGCTGCCGACAACCTCAATGTTAAGGGCCATCCACGCTGGTCGCAGATCACTGTCATGGACCTCGCACAGGGTAAGGCTGACCATCAATCGCCAATTTCCGCTACTGTCATTCCACTACCACATACGACTGTGGCACCAGGAGCAACACTTACATTGAGTGCTCCGATTCAGTCCGATGCTTTGAGTCTTCCGAATGATGGTAATCAGAACAACGCTCCTGGTCCAGGAGCCAACGATTGCGAAAGTTGTAGCTTCTTCCGTCTCATCTCATCCACATGCTGCGGCACCGGAGGAAGTCTCGGTAATCCGCTCGCCATTCCAAGTGGAGTCGGTACATACTTGCCAATCCAGCTGCCAGCTGGTTTTGTGCCGAATCAGGCATTCACGGGAGAGGACGGAACAACGTATCCTAAGGGAGTCGCGCTTCCCAAGCCCGTCACAATTCCTGTTGGCACCACATTCCCCACCGTCTTCATCATCCCAGCAGGTCAGCCTCTTGCGCAAGGTGAAGATGGGCAACCCGGCTCTGGTGAAATTATCTGGATCGATCCCAAGATCTGGGGTCAGCCAAATCCTCAGATTGCCTGCGACAATTTTCCTTGCACGTTCAAATTCCCTCCGTGGACGGGCGCCACCAGCACTGTCGACTATCCTATCATGACAGTCATCAATGGCTCGTATTCTACAACCATCACTCGTAGCGCCATCACCATTACCGAGTGGGTTTTTGTGCCCTACACGCTCACGGCACCTGGTCCGACCACCATCCCGACTGTCACTAAGACGACAACGTCTAGCTCTACGACGCCCATATTCTTCATCTGGCCACTACCAAGTTTCGCATCGACATCGACATGGCCACCGGTGACATACGTGTCATCTGGTACCACCAGAACGACACGACCCCCCGCAACAAGCGTCTCATCGAGCAGTGGCGGCGGTGGTGGCGGAGGCGGCGGTGGTGGAGGTCCTAAGCCCACACCCCGACCGAAACCGCCATCAATCAATCCCCCTCCGGGCCCGCCGCCAGGCGGTAATTGGCCGACGGGCATCACCATCACGGTCAACCCTGGTAAACCTTCTCCAACCGTGAAGGATTGTTCCTTCCCAGATTTCAATTGCCCCAACCCTCCTGGTGTCACTGATGGACCAGGATACGATCCTCCGGACAACGACCCTGACGATGAGGATGATGATGACGATGATGAAGAAGAGACCCCTTGCTCGGCCAGCGGCAACGACGGTGGCGGGGGTGGTAGCGGAGGCGGCGGCAGTGGAGGCGGAGGCAGTGGTGGAGGTGGCAGCGGCGGAGGCGGTGGCGGTGGCGGTGGCAGCGGAGGCGGAGGCGGAACTCCCACCGACCCTTACAAACACCCCGATCCTCAAAACAACGCCCTCGACTGCTACAACTCCGGCCAGAAAGAGACCAACGCCAAGATGGCCGCTGCGGCGGACTCCTTCTGCAGCTACAACCTGGCGCCCATCGCTTCCACATCATCCGTCTTCGGACCTGGCTTCACGCAATTCGCCAAGAAAAATCCCCCGGGAAGCAACCGCATCGATCTCAGTGTCGAGGTCTACTCCGGATGTTCCTGGACGTTTGACATGGATCAGTGCAAAAAGTACTTACGCGGGCCGATCGATGGTTGTAATTGTGATGGCAAGGATGGGAAGCAGGGCGGTGTTGTGAAGAATAGCTGCATCGGCTGGCGGATCGATCCCAACACGGGTATTTGAGATGGCGCTCCCGGCCACTGAGGCTGCTTTGAGGTTTTTTTTCCAGTAACGCATCATATATGAAAAAGTTTGACACATCATGAATACACCATCGAATAAATATCACCATTGCTACGAGACACCATAGGAACAACGCTTCTTATATCCGGTTTCGCCCTGTGCGACAGTATAATTCCTCAGAGATGGAAGCCCGGAAATGCCACTATATGTTAGCTGCGTTCTCGCGGCCTCGCACCGCTCACAGGACCCTCGGGGCTTCAGTATTCCCGGACACGACATGGCTGGTTTCCCAGGTTTGTTAGACCTCCTCACCGTCTGACGCGGATGGGCTTCGGGTGTGACACCGAGGCGATGTATTCTTCCTAGGTATCGTCCTTAGTTCAGATTGGAAATCGCCGTGTTGGACAATGAAATCGACAAGGAAAGAAGGAAACAACTCAAATGGTGAAGAAGATAGGAAATTCAACTAAATACATACATACGGCAAGAGCAGACAAGAAGAAGAATACGATAAGAGAGAAGAACCAAGCAGGCAAGCAAGCCGCAATCCCCGATCCCAATCGAAAGGCATACCATCACATACCTTTCGCCAGACCAATGCTCTCCCGCAAGGGACTTTCCCTCTCCACGCCCGGTTTCAATTGCTCCCTCCTTTTCTGTCCTTCTTTTTTTTCGCCCAATGCTTAAGTGTGTATGCTTCTCAATCCCGCAAACGAAAAACCCAAGAGCCTGACCGACCGACCGACCGAACCGAACCGGACGCCATCGCTAACCCTTTTTCAACAACGTCAACCAGCACGCGCCCCCCTCACGCCTCCCCCTTGCTCAAATCGCCCTCCATTTTTGTCCTCTCGGCGCGCCCCAATGCAAGAATGTTTCCCGTTTGCCTTTGGGCCCAAACTGTGAATAGATGCTTTGTTATGTAATAAAATTGTTTTCGGTGTTGGTGGTGATGCGCACGCACGTTTCCAGATGCTTTGTTGTGACTGCAGTCTACTCATGTTGTCCTTGCTCCTGCCTGCCAGTCTGCTCCGAGCGACGACGACGACGAAAACACAACTATTGTGGGGACTTGGCGTTGTTCTGGTTTCCGCGACGGTTGTCGTTCTCGTTGATGCCGAGGTTGTTCATGCCCGAGGAGAGGAACGAGAAAGGATCGGAACCATTCTCGGCGCCTGCGTAGCCATTGTGGTTGGCACTGTTGTGATTGTTATTGTTGTTGTTGTTACCGCCGCCGTTGTAGTGACCATTGGCGTATTGCTGTCCGCCCTGCGGTGGTCCGCTGGAGTTGCCTTGGTTGAAAGCTTGTTCGGCTCGGCTATCAAAGCCGCCTTGTCCAGCAGCGTGGTTGTTGTTGCCGGCCATGTGAGGAGGGTATCCGCCGCCCATGTATTGATTCTGACCAGCGATACCGGATGGCAAAGCGTATGTCGATGGTGGGCCGAAGGACTGAGCACCAAAGTTGCCCGGTGGGCCAGGCATGCCGTTACCGCCGTAATTGCCAGGAGGCTGGGGCATGGAGTTGTACGAGCTCGGGTCCATCGACTGCATAGGAGGCATGTTGGGAGGGCCGCCGTAGGAATGGTTTGGGAAGCTTGGAGCACCATTGTCGGCGATGACGGCGGCGTTGCTGCGTGAGGAACCACATCGCAAGCAGTTGATGTTCTTGGCGAAGTTGTGGTAGGCGCAGGTTTCATTGCCACATTTCCAGTCACCAGCACGGAAGGGAACAACTCCTCCGCGTCCACCAGAGCCGCTCATATTACCGCCGCCCATGCCGCCGTATCCGGGTCCGTGTCCATGTCCGCCCATCATGCCGGAGGGTCCACCATAGTTAGGGCCACCGTAAGGTCCAGGCTGCATTCCGTATGGCTGCTGGCCGTACGGGTCTGGCTGAGCACCCATGGCGGGGAATGAGCAGCGGAAGCATGCTGTGCGGCGTTGGAAGTTGGAAAAGCCACAGCTTGGGCAGCTCCAATCTCCCGGACGCGGTCGGTTCTTTGACGGCGGGAATGGAGTGAGAAGTGGTGGGCCGCCCGGAGGCTGCGATTGAGCAGCACGGTCTAAAACTCGGCTCGACGAAGGTGAGACCTCAATAGCGCGGTCATTCAACGCTCGTCCGTTCATGCTAAGCGACTCAGCGGCCTGTGTTTCCAAGTTGTTAGTATGCGATGGTTTCGGGCAATACCGACCGTAGGTTGATCTTGTCAGAAAGGCTGCCATTTCGAAAGCTTGGTGAAGTATGCGCAGTGAGCAACAGTCTCAGATGCCTCAGCCGTGATCACCAGTGCACTCTGGAAGCAACGATAGGCATGCTCAACAGTCAGAGGGCTAAATGACCGCTTTTGCCTGGTCATGAGAACAGTGGGGGCTATGTAACGACTTCTTCACCGCCCGCCAACACGGCTGCCCGAGCCGAAAATTGACGTCGCACAACATGAACACGAATACAAGTGTGCGTGAAAGATAGATGGAGGCCGGGTATTCGCACGAAAGAGCCGAAAACACAACACCACGGATGGAATGTAAAAAAAGATGTAAACACAAACGTACCTCTTCGTGACTACCAAAGACAACAAAACCGCTACCGCTGGGTTTGCCGCCTTCGGGAGTTCGCAGCGTCCAGAATGCGATAGGACGACCGCCGTATTGTGTAAACCAGCTCTCGAGTTCCGACTGAGTGGTATCGTGAGGGAGACCGCTCAAGTGGAGCACTTTGCTGCGCTCTCCGAGGAAAGCTCGGACGTCACTCCGGGCATCGAGAGGGCGGGAGAGGATGCCCTCAGTACCTTGGGGGTTGCTTGGTGAAGGTCGAGACTTGACTAGTAAGGAGTTTAAGCAACGGGACAGCGTCAAGGCTTCCTCCAAAGCGCGTCGGGGCGAGGTAGGAGCCAGAGCTTGTAGGTGAAATGGCAGTCCGCCAGTGACCTTTCCAGATGAACGCACTTCCTCGACCTCCAGACCAGCGCAGATGGACGAAAGGCTGGACGAGCTAAAGGCCAAAGTTTCGGGGTGCTGAGACTGGAACATCTGGTATTCCGAACGAAGTCCAAAGAGGATCGGGTGCTGCAGGTAAGGTGGGAGGACGACGTTCTTGTCACGCGCCTCACGAGGCAGCTGCACCCGGAGATCCCAGGGCGTCAGGGTCACGAAAGCAAACGAAGGGTGCGCGCCGGGACCGGCATCCTTGGGAACGAGATGCTCGCTGGCATAGACATCGAACGCATTGATGGCATCGCGGAAGGTGCCTGCGTTCTTTACATGTTCCCAAGTGAGCGTGGTCAATGAAGTGCACAGCGGCGTGATGGGCGTGTTCACGGGTCGGACCAGCACGGATTGACGGTGGAGCTGTAGCAGTGATTAAGGTCAGCAAGTAGCCCTTTTCTCTCCTTGTGATTATTTATCTCAGCATATCTCCTGTCTCTCGCTCTTTCACATACCTCTCGCTCAGGGTTCTTTGCGTCTATGACGACCCATCCAATCTCAATGACCTCTGCACTGTCCTTTGTCACGTAGACTCCATGCTCATCACAGGTGGTGGCAATGTGAATGACACAGTACCTCTCGAATGGTGGGTTGCTGGTAGGTTGCTGCTGTTGGGATTGGTGCTGCTGCTGTTGGTACGGAGTCACGGAGTTGGATTGAGACGACCTCTCGACCGAATATCCCGGTTGCGATGCTGATGGACCGGTCACTTGTGATGCTGGGGTTGGGTATGCATTGTTGCCATAGGCCTGGCCTTGCGTAGGTGTTGACATGTTGTAAGCGTGTGACGTGGACAGCTGCCACGGATGACGTTGGTTCTGGGGAGAGATGCCGTCGATATCGTTGGTCTGCGATGTGCAGAAATTGGTGTTTCCTCGAGCCGTACAAGTATGCTGGTTAGTTCTGACACTGCAGATGATGATGAATCTCCAAAGACTGAATGACTGTCTGCTGGACAGTTGTCTGGCTGATGTCGGACGAGATGCTGTGAAGCTCGAGGGAGCTCCTACACTCCGAAAAAGGGAGTCCTTTGAAGGGAGGTGGCAGTGAGAAAGCACACGCAGGAGATGAATTTCCCAGCAGCGAGTCCGAGGACTAGGAAATGAAGCTGGAAACACGCGAGCGGATGGTGGAGAGGAGATGGATTTATGTCCTGCTCACCATTGCATTGGAGCAGATCTCAGTACTAGTTTAAAGTGTAGTCGCAGGTGGTCGGACAATTATTACAATCCAACCTGAGTAATGTTGGACCTCCGGAAGTTCAGGGTCAAGCAGCGGCGGCGGTGGTCGACGATCTGAATATAGATCGGCGGGAATACCCTCGCCCAGTACCCAAGAACATCCAACATTATTCTTAAAACCTTTAATATTTATACAGTCGATAACAAATTCCTCATGGTATTACTCCCTACCTTGGTAGACAGCTGGTCATAAATTACAGCTCATCTATACAGTACATAACCTGCACATCTGCCTCTCCTGCTAGGATCAAAGTCCCGCAATGACCCCATCCCCGTGCCTCTCCGCAAACATGCCAAGCGCTTTGATTGGGAAGATGAATTTGTAGTTCGGATAAGAGATCGTGCTGTATTGAACAATGTCAGTGACGATAGTCGACAACGTATACCGAACTAGCACAAGGCAGAATGTTCGAAACTCACCAGCTTTTGTTGAAAACTCCCTCAATGCCTTCCTGCAGCCACTCGCCATTGGCCTGCTGTCGTTGCATGAGAAGTCGAACAGCTCTCTCGACCGGTTCTTTGTCCGGGAATTGAGCTTCGAGGAGAGCGATGATGGCCTAGAGAGAAATTTACTGATTAGCGTCCACACCGGACATTCTTTCCAAAAGACGAGATGACTCACCCAAGCCGTCTGCACAACCTGCGACCCATCCGGATGTTGACACCACGTGCTAGTCTCGCAGCTCTTGTAACTCTCTCCCCATCCACCATCATCCGCCTGCCTGTCAAGGAAGAATTGACAGGCTCTCTTCACCCGTTCGCTGTTCGCATACGTCTCACCCTGCGACGCGAGACTCTCCAGGGCAAACATTCCCGCATATGTGAAGCAGATGCCCCAGCTACCATACCACGAGCCATCCGCGCGCTGGTTCGTGCGAATCCACGTCACAGCGCGAGTGATGAATTTCTTGATCTCTTCTGCGCGATAGGATGGGTAAAGCTGGTTGAAGAGGTGCAGCGTGGTGACGCACGCGGTGGTGCACTCCGGGTAGTCGTATTCGACCATGATGCGACCAAAGACTTCGGCAGCATTGAGATATTCCAGGTTCTCACTACCTCGCGTTGGTTCGTACGAGCTGCAAGCGCCATTGCGATTTTGCATCGTGAGCAGGATGTCGATGGCCCATTTGATGCGTTGGTCATCTATGAGTGCGGGGAAGAGTTTCTTTCGCGAATCCTGCGGATCTTCCACACGTTGAATCAACATGATCGACTTCACGGCTTCGGCAGTACAGTCAGACACGGTATAGCCCTGGATCCGGTTGCTGAAACCCCATGCTCCGCGGCGGGCGTGACGATAGCCGGCTTGTGCACAGGTTTTCTGGGTCGGAGGATCGGAGTAGGCGGGAGAGTTCTCGTAGCCGACCGCGTGTGTCAGAATCTGTTGGTCCTCAAGAAACTCGAGGGACTTCAGCACCAAAGAATGAAACTCGGGCTTTTGCGCCAATTCTGCAGACATGGCTGCTTGAATAGTGAAGGCCGTGTCCCAGTTCTGCACGCCATTCGTTCCATTGACCATCATGCCGTCTTTGGACATCCACAAGTATTCGGCCAAGTTGGCGCGAATCTTTTGGATGGACTCCGCATCGGGACCCTCCCGTATATAGCAGCAGAGAAGATTCATCGGAGCGTTGACGGGAGCCAAGCCAGCATGATCTGTGTTGGCATTCTCCATCAAGATCAATTCCCAGACCCACTGCTCTGCCCGTTTGACTAGCCATGAGGCCCGGAAAATAGGGATATAGACGGCCGCGAGGAGAAAATTGAGAAGATTCAAGACCCAGGACTTAGGATTGTAGTTGTCGGCCGGACTGATAGCATTCCGATACCGTGACCACGCGATTTCCTCGTGGGGGGCGGTGAACAGCTCCTGTCGCAACTCCCGAATCAGAGAGTCCGAATCCGCCTTTGGGTAGACCCATTTCTGAGACCACAACAGACTCATCGGAAGAAAGACCATTCGCATGTGTATCCACCACCTCCATGGCGATATAGGCGTCCAATCCGGGAGCAGCCAGAGTTCTGGCGGTACTGGGTTCACAATATCCCATCGCATGACTCCGAGGATAGACAGCCAGAATTTTGCCCAATGAGGACCGTTGAGCGCACCACCCAGTGAATACAGGCACGCGCGAGCCTTTTTCATCCGCGCATCATCTGCGGGCACGCCGAGCAGTCGAAGAGACGTGTAATTCATGGCGGTGCCAAACACAGTAGAGTCACCTTCGATATGAAGACCCCAGCCGCCGTCGCCGCCATTCTTGGTGCCAATATTTTGCATGTTGAAGAGGTATCGAATCATCTCTGTCTGCTCGGCTTGTGTCAGGGGTAAGTTTGTCACGTAACATGTGATGACAATCCCTGGGAGAAGGAACATCGGACCGCCGTATTCGCATGCCCAATTACCCGGTTCCAGTTGGAGATTTGAGAAGAAATTCATTCCATTCTGTGCGGCCTGTTGTGGTGTCTTTGCCTTGGGAAGTCCTGGGAGACCCTAATTCGAGCGGATGTCAGCATTCATCTATGGAGAATACGACAGATGACTTACAGTGTCAAGACCCATGTGGAACTTGTCAGCAGTGGTCAAGGGCCATTCCTTCACTTCTTTATCGCTCTGTAGGTAATGCCATGTTTGACGCCCTCTATCGTCTCGCAACCGCCATCGTGTTAGCTCGGTCTTGTGAACAGTCGCATTCTTGATGGCCAGATCGGCCTCCGACTTTTTGTGCCCAAGTTTGGAAGTTGCCATTGCGATGTGGCTCTTCGTCGCGAAAATGTCACCGACGATAGTTGATGAGGATCTAATGGTCTATGTCGTGTCTTGATCAGTGTATAATTAATTATTAATTACTTATACTTTCGACCCTGGATCATTAATTCACAAGTGGTTCGATTTGATATGCAGGTACGCGAGAAAGCTCATGGAGTGAACGCTAGTTCATAAACAGACAAGCGTGCACAAGTCTGTTGCTTATCGATAATCTCGACTTTATTTTGTCAATTGTCTGATGACGCTGAACTGGGGGGAAATTTTGATCACATAGGTAGTCTTGAATTCTGAAGTCCCGCAGAATAGCAATTTCCTGGGATCACGCACCTCAATTCCTGATTGATATTGGGCAACAAAACACACGCCATGTCTCCAACAGATTCAGTGCCACTGAGCCCCGAAGAAATCGACGACGTGCTCTATTTCACTCGCGCAAACGAGCCCCACGATCTACAGCAGACACTTTCCGAGCTTGCAGCAAAACACAACACTTCAATAAAGGACGTTCTCGAGGGATCGATAGATTCGCAAACCGGCAACACAGTTTTCCACTTCTGCTCCGCGAATGGACTGATCGATTTGTTACCGTCGTTACTATCACCGTCGAACGAGTCCCGAGTATCTGCACAGACCATCAACCTTGGCAATCGAGAGGGCAACACAGCCCTACATTGGGCCGCATACAATGGCCATCTCCAAGTAGTGAAGTTGCTTATAGCGGCGGGCGCGGATATGTGGATCAAGAATGCGGCGGGACATCTGGCCATGTTCGAGGCGGAACGAGCGGACAAGAGCGATGTCGTCCAATACCTGCTCGAGGCTGGTGGAGAGAAAGTGGAGGAGGAAGGATCAGAAGCCCAGCCTTCTGCGGAAGAGGTTGCTGATGTTCAGAACGGGGAATCATCCAGTAGCAGTGCACCAGCTCAATAGAAGGACGGCGGTGGCAGAAGGAATACGAAGAGCAATGTCAGAAGTGACATCCGGGCGAGCTCGTTTGACATGTTGCGCTCCTTTGCCGTATAGGACCATGTGGGGGTCAAGTCTGCTTGGATATATTCAAGTCAGGCTGCTCATCAATCAAAGGGAGGCTAAGACATGAATGATTGGGTGTCATGCATGACCCGACGCAGAACGAATGCGTATGTTGAGAAACACGACCTCGACGATCCCGGACAATACCATACTGCCTCATCCGGACAGGAAACTTTGATCATGCCAGGTGAATATACCCGCGCGCATTTTCAAGTGGAATTTGCGAAAAGTCTGGGTTGGCGGTTCCCGGATGCTGCTTTGCCCAGATCATCTCATGTGTCGGATCATTGTTTGCCTCACATAGAAATGAAGTCAACGAAGTAACGATCGATAAACCATCGCCACGAACGCGAATATCCTCTCCTCGAATAATCTCTCCTCGAATGATCGACGTAATTGTTCAGCAGTGGAGCAAATGGCTACAGAATTAACAGTGTGAATATGAGGACGCGTTCCAGCTCGGGCCGAAGTGTGACGCATGCATGTGCAAGGCGCGCCGAAATTTCCTTGTCCCCAGCCATTGGCGCGCGCAAAAGTGTGGAGAAAGTGGCTAACAACTGCACACACTCTCTCTCTCTCTCCGACATCATTCTGGTCTGTCGTGTCGTCCATTGTCCCCTCAAGAATTACGAAAGTTGAGACACTGGAAACTCTCGATCTCTACACAATACCATAACAGCGGAGTTTACAGGCAGTGGTATCGCTGTCGAGCAGCGTACCGAGGCGACCGCAATTGCGACCGATTCCTCGTCCGAATTTCGTCACAGAACTCAGGGCAGCGTCCATCGTTGACAACCCAGGATCCAAAATCTCCCTTTTTTTCAAAAAGCAGAAAACAACGATCGAAACACATTCAAGAAATTCTCACAAAAACGAACACGATCATGCTCGACATCGCAGCCATTAGCGGCATTTGCGGCTCAATCAGCATCGCCTGCTGGGTCGTCGTTTTCTCACCACAGATCATCGAGAACTTCCGACGCAGCTCCGCCGAGGGATTGAGCGTCGAATTTGTCATCATCTGGCTGGCCGGAGATGTCTTCAACATTCTGGGCTCGGTGTTGCAGGGTGTCCTGCCGACCATGATCATCCTGGCAATCTATTACACATTTGCAGATGTCGTCCTGCTGGCGCAATGTTTTTACTACCGCGGCTTGGTATTCCGGGATCCTCGACCGGACATCCCAACCCCGGCGACAAATGCTCCGACCGAAACATCTCCATTGCTAAATGGCAATTCTACTGGAAATTTGAATGTCCCAGCATCATCAAATCAACACGTCCCGAACGCGGCAGATGTCGAATACACACCCAGTCGATCCCGTCGCTCCTCCTTCCGGGAACGTCTCACCAGCATCGACGCCACCCACCTCTCTCCCGCCGCGCCCATGCATCCCCAACCTAACCCAAGCTCGCCAAATGCCTCCATCAAAGCCTCCCGACCACGAAACTGGGCGCAAGCAATCCTCTTCAACGGAACGGTAATTATCCTGGTCATCCTGGCAGGATTCCTCGGCTGGTACCTCAGCCCCGCATCATCCGAAAAGAACGACAAGGACCAAGCAAAGGGAACCAATCCTGCCAGCCACCCTTCCTTCAACCTCTGGGGCCAAATCTTCGGCTACATCTGCGCGGTGCTCTACCTCGCCAGCCGGGTCCCACAGCTCCTCCTCAACTACCGACGGAAATCCACCGAAGGCCTAAACGCCCTCTTCTTCATCTTCGCCTGTATCGGAAATCTGACCTATGTCTTCTCCATCTTTGCCTTTGAGCCCGTATGTAGCTCCCGCGGTGGCGCGCATCATCACGGACGGTGGCAGGAGCGCAGTTGTACCACCGATGAGGCCCGCGCGATCTATGGCAGGTACATGTTGGTGAATTTGAGTTGGTTGATTGGCAGTTTGGGCGCATTGTTTTTGGATTTCGCCGTGTTTGGGCAGTTTTGGGTTTATCGGGCCAAGGCGGCAAAGAAGCTTGACAACGATGAGGAGGAGGCTGCTGTAAATTAGCTGAAGTACGAGAGAGTGGGAATCGAGCGAATTGTGTTTGGTGAGATTATGGCCGGTTGTTCGGCGTCTCTTTCTGCTGTATCTATATGGATCGTGAATTTCGTGATATCTCGTTCTTCTCTTCATTCCAATGATATTTTTGGGAAGGTGGCAACACACATCACCATGGTTTCTTCATCACTTCGTTATCCTCCTGTTGATCACCTCTCAATAACTCCGATTAACTCCTTCGTGAACCCCCTGAAAATCGGCTCCAACGAGCAATCCAAATACTTCTCCACCAAAAACCCCTCCGTTCCTCCTGGCTCCCCATCTCCATCACTTTCTCTCGCAAGATCCCTCCCCTCGACCACCGTCCCCACCGGATAAACCGGCCTTCGCCCCTCCTCGATCAAGCGAATGAACATCGGATCAATCGGGACACTGCCCAAGAACGGCACCCCGAACTCCCGCGCCATGACCTCGCCCCCGCCCTTGCTGAAGATGTTCGTGCACTCGGCGCAGTTCGGACACACGAACCCGGCCAGGTTCTCGACCACGCCGAGGACGTCGACGCCCACCTTCCGGCAGAAATTGATCTCCTTCTTGACGTCGGAGATGCTGATCGCCTGCGGCGTCGTCACGACCACCGCGCCGGAGAGCTGCGACGGCCCGCAGGAGAGCAGGAGCGTCTCCACGAGCGAGATGTGCTCATCGCTCGTCCCGGGCGGCGTGTCGATGAGCAGGTAATCGAGGGCTCCCCATTGCACATCGGTCAGGAATTGTCGGATCATGGCGGTCTTCTTGGGGCCGCGCCAGACCACCGCGTCGCCGCGGCTGGAGAGGAGGAAGCCGAGGGACATGCATTTGAGCGGGCCGATGGAGGTGGTTCCTTGTGTCGTTGTTGGGGGGGGATTGGTGTCGTGCACGCTGACCGGTAGCCATCCCCCGGGCGCCTGTGTGACTTTGGCCGCTTCGATCCCGAAGAAGCGCGGGATGGAAGGCCCCGTGAGGTCGACGTCTAACACGCCGACGGATTTGCCTTGGAGGGAGAGGCTGAGGGCGAGTTGGGTTGTCACGCTGGATTTCCCTACGCCGCCTTTACCGGAGAGGACGAGAAGGATGTTTTTGACGTCTTGGAGGGACATCCTTGTGGAAGTCGGGATTTCTCTTCTTGTTTCGTCGAAATTCTCCGGATCCTCGATGATGACTCTCGCAGTGGAAGGCTTTATCTTGCCACTTTTTCCTTCAGTAGCTCTGGGAAGTATTAGGTTGGATTAATTGGCGTGGTGATTAAATGAATCTTCCGGAAACCATTTGCACTTATTTCTTAAACTGTCGAGGCTCGTTCCATGGATGGTGATTGTGAATGTCCTGCAGGTGCTTATCAATCACTTCCACGCTTGTAAATGTGGCAAGGGTTGGGGTTATGTATAACCCTAAAGCACACACTGCACAGGTGCAGGTGCCCAGGTGTACTGCTTAAGCAAGAACATATGACTTGAATTTATTACTCGTCTCTTTGTATTACGCGACGAAACGGCGATCAGTTGGATGTGCGTGAATAGTTGATATTCGTAACGCAAGCAATAAGATCTGATGAGAGTCGTGTCTGCCAACGTGTGTCATGGAATCGGTGTTGTCCACAAAGCAATCTCGACGTTCGAGTATTCCTGGCAATCTGCCGTGATGATTCACGAGCGACAGAGACTAACCCAGTGCAATTCACAAAATCTGAAACGATCAAACTGCCGTTCCAAAAATCACCATCATCGCCAAGAGTAGGTGCACTGCGAACGGGAGGGAAGATAATTGTTTACATCATACAAGACTTCGAAAAACTGTCATTGCAAACAAAAACTTGCACAAGAGTTGCTAGTAGTACTGCCCAAAAAAATCAACTCGTACGCCGTCGCAACCGTTTGCGAATAAAGCCAAGAATAAAAGATCCCAGTCACGCCTGGATGCGCAACCTATGTGCCCAATCCCATTTGAACGCCTTGCCCTTACCAAAGGACGTAATGTGCTAAACTTGCTTCAAGCAAAAAACTCCGAAGCAGCAGTCGATCACGACGACGATGAGGAGACGCTTGACTGCGACTGCAGCGACGCCTTTCGCTCTGATGGTGATGAAACGTCGGAACTTGACTGGACGCTCCGGCGGCGTGATGAGGCGGTCGCGGTCTCGAACTGTTGACGGGTGTGCTCGTGCATGATTCTGTTGGGGAGGAATGATGTTAGTGGTTTTGTTCTTTGTGATATGCTTCGTATGTCCTGGGTGTGTGGAGGTGGTTTGGTGGTATAGACGAACCTTTGGTAGGAGCTCATGGCGGCGACAGGGTCTTCGTTCTCGCCGGATGTGGAGTGAGCTGGGCGCGAGATGGACTCTTGGCCGTAGGCGGACTGTGAGTTGGCAGACATTGTGACGTGTAGGGTTATGGGTAATGTTTTCTTGGTTGTGGGAGCACGGAGATGTAGTCGTCTACGATATCGCGTGATGGTATGCAAGACGTCGGGTTTGTTGTAGCGGTAATGGAGGTAGGGCAGTTGCTTAATTATGGTAGATGTCGGTATCCGATGAGTCTGGAAAGAAGGTGCGAATCGAATCGACTTATATGCATCTACGAAAGATAGTCAGAAAGGGTAACGACGACAACGACGGGATGCCGCCTCCCCACCTCCTGCCTACACACCACCAAAACGCACTAACGACTGGTGCATCCCAAGGGTTGCCCTGTGTTGTGAATCCATGGAGAGAACCAGGCCTGTACACGATAGACAATTCACGACATTCATTTTCCGGCCATGGGCAGAAGTTCACTGTAGCGTGGAAAAGGCCCAGGTGGGGATTATCCACACACTGGGCAGGGACAGAAGGGCAGGAGAGAGGCGAACTAGCGATACCGTGCAGGTCACGGAAGCGGAGGACCCTGCGTCAGTGGGTGCGCCGTAGCTCGAAGGGACTAGACGATCGGCAGAACACCCACCCACCCATTCGTCCTCACGCTTGTCATCATTGCAGCACGCCCCGGTGGGATGGGGTGTGTCAACTTCTTGCTTCTCGCCTGTACAGGAAACGCCATGACGAGATCGCGCCGCTGCATACTCAATCTTCATCCTCATCATGACCAGTTCTCTGCTCTGTCCTCCCTCCGTTGCCACCGCCGCCCTTCGTTCAACCAGCCGCGATCCTCTGTCCCTCTGTCGCGCTCTTCGGAACGAGAAAAGGGTTCAGGAAATCCAAGACAGATCCATTCTGTTGAAAAGTACGTGCATATGCAGACCGCAGGAGATCGAGAACAACGGTGAGACACGGCAACTTAGATGCTACCCTGTTGCTCGTTTGCGTGATAATAACAGATGACGGGGAAAAAGGGCCCTCCGACCATCAATTAGCGTGTCAGAATCAGAGACAACAGGGGCAACACGTCATGTCGATCAACGCTGGGTCAAGCTGCTCCCACGGTCGTGACACATGCATGCCTGTATGCACCACCCACCAACGATGCTGGACCTTCTGGCCGGCCTGCACTGTCCAACCGGTCCAGGGCAACATCCAGCCCGAATGCGCGAGAGAGACAATTTCACACTCCAGACGTAACTTTGCCCTATCATGTGGACAAGAGGGCACAGGGCTCGCATGTATGGGAAATGACTCGGCCTCGTGTGCGTGTCTCCTCTGTGCCCATTGACGTGAGTGAGTGGAAAAACAAAAACCATGTTGCGCTCTGCAGCAACAAGCGAAAACTAATGCAACGGCCAAGGTCGTGCGTACGTACAATATTGCTAGGAAAGTCTCTTCCCAGATGGCGGCGGCGGAGGCGGGCTCCTTCGCCGTCTCCGTATAGACGAGATCTGGCGTCGTCTCCTCCATACCGTGGGCTTGCACCTTCCCAGGGTTGTGCAGTACGGCTCATCACGCTTCTCCTTAGGTGTCACATTAATAACAAATGGACCATGATCATGCAAATCTGGAGAGATTAGGTCATTGCTCCTCGTCGCTGCTGCTGTTGCTACTGTTGCTACTGCTGCTGCTACTGTCATGCACAATACGCTAGATGCCTATTCTGATCTCATACTGATGCTGGAAGAATTGTCCTTCTTGCTCGCTAGAGAGGCCTCGCTCGTGTAAACCTGCAGGAAAAAACAAAACCCTGTCGCCATCATCATCGTTACAGTTCATGGCAAGTGCCCTTTGTCGTCTATTCTTGTCACGGTGATGCGGTTTGGTCCGCCGGACCCTCCCCTCGTGTCGTCTTTCGTCGGGAATTCTCCCAGTACCTAAGGGGGAGTAGCTGGCGCCCCTGTGTTTCATCGTCATGCGGTGCTCATCCGTGAGAAACCACAGGATCGTTCGCGTTAGGATATCCCCGCGACCCTCCTCACGCGACTTGTTACTATATTGGTTTTTTCATGACGGCGATATCATCATTGTGATGAACATGGATCCCTGAGAACTGCTTGTTCGTCCCCTCGCGTCGTTGCCTGCAGCAAATAGGTATTCTGTACACTACAGGACCCTGAAGATACGGCCATGTGGTGGTTGAGAATAGAATTCGTCAGTATGCGATGATGTTGAACAAGGGCTTTCGATCAGCGTTGTCCTCGCTTCCCGCACCTTCGTGGGACTTTCACGCACGGTTACACAAGACATTCCACTGCGCGTCTGAGGAGGCCTTCGCATGCATCCTCATCACGAGCACCATGCATAATCTCGTAGTCTCAATCACTTGGAAATATATGTGCAGCACAGACAAACCCACCGTGTCACCTAAGCTAGGCACCTCTTCTCACGTTCTCACGAACAAACATTTTGCATCATAAAAGTTCCCTCTGTCGTCAGTAATGATGATAGTAATCGGTCCGGGCTGAAGGCCGCTAATAATAAGAGACGTGCGCCCGCCGCAGGGTCCATCTCACACTGCGCACATGCCATCTGACGCAGAGATCGACACGTCCATTTACCCTTTTGAATTGAACGATGAGCTCAGAGCTCCACTTTCCGTATCACTGGCGACGAGAAAGAGCTTTGCATTTGCGTGGCGGTAATGATGGAGAAAATCCCTTTGTGAGATTCTCACTGGCTGGAACAAGAGCCGTATCGTTCGTTTCTGAATAATCTGCCGAATCTCTTTGATTACACAGTCATCACTGGGGAAGGGTTCTCCCTCGGAATGATGATGTGATCTGCGAAAGAAACCTCCTCGACTGGACGCCCATTGGCTGATAACTCTTCCCTCTTCCCTCTGAGGCCAAATGCCTTCGTCGCTTGTGTCACGAATGAAGGAGATACACCTCTTCTTGCTCTAATCTGACGAAGTGCCACTGTCACGTGGAGACTCTTTTGACATCATGTCGCACCGCTTCAGAGCCAAAGCCTTGTCCGCAGGGTTCATTGGCGTTGACAAAGCCCTACCGCGCGATATCGCGGAAGCACAGGGATGTGAGACTTCTTCGACATAGATCAAGCGGCGCATACCATCATCATTGTCGTGGTTGTCGTTCATGTTGGTGATGATGAAAAATGCATCTACACTGCAGTATCAATCATCTGTGTGTGCAGTTGGAGAATTGTTCAGACACAGCTGCAGACCTAGTCCAGGAAGCAGGCACTCAGGCACGTAAGCGGCGGCCGTGGCCTCCGACTACTGCCCGCCACTTACAAATGCTTCGACAGCCAATGTAATACATACTGTGATGAATGGTGATCGTCTCCTCATGTCCGCATGGATGCTATCTCGTCCTCGGCACGGGAAATCTCTAGCCACTGATAGTGAGAATAATAGACGGCATCCCCCAAGAGCACATCCCGACGTCGCCGCCGCCGCCACCATGATCTCATGTCCGCCAGTGTAGCGCAGGTACAATCACACACATGCACCTGGGCAGTTTGACAATTCTGGGGCTTGCAGCGCTCCTGCACGATGACAGCCATCTCGAGCGCTTTCTCCACTTTAGATAGATCTTGTATGGCACGGTCCGCGCCTCAAGTGAGATCTCCGAGATCCATTACCATGTTTCCCTTCTCTTCCAAGGCAAGGTTACTAGCGATGAGTGCAACATTCACATCTTGGCTGCTCGCTCCGTTCTTCGCGGCTGGGAGAAATCATCTCGCTAACAAAAGCTGTAATTCCTTACTCAGAGAGGGTTACTGGGTCGGGAACCCATGTCGCGCAGGTAATCATCAAGATGTCGCATAACCCATCGTGAAGGTGTGGGGATGGCAGATCTCTACTAGCTGCCTCTTCGCTACCCTAGCTGAAAGATCTGTGCTATGAAAATCAATGCTCCCCGGCCCTTGAATAATGTCCGTAGCTGAGCTAGCTGGATGATAAGCCAGAACAGCGATATATCCTTGGGTCATAGCGCATTCTTGTCCGCCCCGGTCCATTTGGAGCTTGCCAGTGTTTTCGAGACTCTCGTAATCACTCGTAAAATGAAATCGTGGTCTCGTCAATTCTGATTCATTCCAAGCCCGAACCCTCTTGTGGGTCCGACCACCATGGGGAAAATCCTCTCTCTCTCAGACATTACCCTGATACACACACATCCACACCGCTACAGATGGTCCTCGGCTCTGCACAAGGCAAAGCAGGAAGCCTCAAGACAAAAATCGGATCGGCCAAAGTCCCGAGAGCGGGAATCTGCACTATTGGAGCCCGGGATGATGAATCTGAATCCAGGTCTCAGATCTGTCTGGAATAATGTTCGAGATGGATTTTCCCTGATAGTGCTAGTAGATTTCAAGATGATCTGAACCCAGTAAAGATCTCATCCCGCTGTTCCGGGGGATGGATGAATAACCTAACCATGCTGCGAACTTTTGCCGCTTCATGATTTCCGCCCGTTACCATTTTCGAGCGGAGTGAGCCGTTCGCGCGGGATTGACGCTCACCTGTCCATGCCTATGGGCCGGGATCATCGGAGGTAATATTGAACGAGGAAACCTCAATCCTGAGAGCGCGTTTGACCGTACCACGCTCATTATTCAAACCATACCCGTGTATGTCATCCGAATCCGGCATTCGCAATCGGCGTTCGCTTGCCTCCATCAACCGATTGAGGAAGGAAGCCCGACAAATTTGAAGCCCGCTCAATGCCACGTGCTGGCGGCCATTGGCTGCTCATCATCTGCGAATGCGAACTTCACTCGTTCCTCTTTCCTCACTCAACGTCCGCACTCGCGTCGTCGTCGTCATCGCAGCACTATGAACGATGGCGTGTCCTCCAAGCGACGCGTGCATATATATAGATGAATCATAAACTTCCGTAAAACACCCTTGTTGACAGCTCCCACCAACGTATCTCGAGAAACTGATCGCTCAAGACGTGAAATATGCTCCTCTCAACGCTCCTCTCCACCACCCTCGCTCTCGCAGGCGTCACGTCCGCCCAAGGCTACGATCTCCCGCTCTCCGCCCCGCTCCAATCCATCCTCTACAATGCCCGCAACTCCTCCCTGACCCGTTACCCGACGCAATTGACCCAAGGCATCATCCCCATCGCCATCCACTCTCACAACGACTACTGGCGGCCCGTGCCCTTCTACTCTGCGCTCTCCGTCGGCGCCTACAGCATCGAAGCCGACGTCTGGCTCCTCAACGGCACATTATACGTCGGCCACGAAATCTCCGCCCTGACCCCCGCGCGCACCTTCCACTCTCTCTACATCGCGCCCCTCCTGGACACCCTCCGCCGCCAGAACCCTAACACGACCTTCGTATCCTCCGCCTCGACCAGGAACGGCGTCTACGACACCGCGAGTACCCAGACCCTCTACCTCTTCGTGGACGTCAAAACCGACGGACCGACGACCTGGCCCGCCGTCATCTCCGCCCTTCAGCCTCTCCGCTCCGCAGGCTTCCTCGCCCGTGTGGAGAACGGCTCCTCCAGCATCGTCCCGGGCGCCGTCACGGTCATCGGCACGGGCAACACCCCGCTGAACCAAATCCAGGGCGTGAGCCCGCGGGATTACTTCTACGACGCACCGATCCCCACGCTGAATTCGACATTCGCCAACATCACCGCAGCCGTCTCGCCGATCGCGAGCACGAATTTCGCGGCCCAGTTCGGCGATGTGCGGAATCAGACTTTCAATGCCTCGCAGTTGGCGCTCCTGCAGGCGCAGGTAAAGACGGCGCATTCCAAGGGCATCATGGTCCGATACTGGAACCAGCCGGGTTGGCCTGTTGGGACGCGGAATGCGGTATGGAGGACGCTGTGGGACGCCAGGGTGGATTTGTTGAACGTGGATGATTTGGAAGGGGTGGTGAACTTTTGGGAGAATAGGGGTTAAAACGCCTCGCGGTAAAGAACAGCAGATTTCCGCGACAGGTCCCGAGAGACAGGATTTGGGCGATGGGAAAAAGTGCTCGATGAGAGCCGCCCATGATTGATGAATTGACGAATTTTATTCTAGAGTAATGATTCATTGATGAACCAAGTCTCGTCCGGATCTTCTTCCGTCTCAGGCCTCATCACTGCGTTTTCCCGCTTCTTCCGTCGCGCAGCTGCTGCCTCGCTCTGTTTTTCGGCTCTCTCGTTCAGCGGTGTGAAAGTCACGGGATTCTTCTTGGCTTCGCCAGGGCCTTCGGATTTGAATTGATATCCTCGCATTCTAATTTTCCCACGAGGTTAGTTTGGGCGACCACTCATCTTATCGTTGTTCTCGCGCATGATCAGCTTTGAATACATACCTTGGTCCTTGGCCTGTTTTCTCAGGAAGATGGCTTTCATACTTTCGTGTAAAGTCTATCACGTCATGTTCAAATGTTTCGGCTGCCAGACTTTCCCTGATGCCATGGAAGAAGCGCTCCAAGACGTGGTGATTATGAATTTGTATAAGCACCCAGCCGAGCATCTCCTTAGCCATGAGGAGATGCTGGATGAAAGCCCGGTGGTGGGCGGTGCATGCGTAGCACTTGCAACCTTCGCTCAAGGGCGAAAGATCAACTACGTGTTCGGCTGACCACATATCGAGACCTAGCGGCAGTGATTGAACATCTGTCGCAGCATCCTGGTGTGCTTCCTTGCGTATGGGAAAATCGAATTGCAAGGCTATGCCTGCATCAGTAGCCGTCGTGATGAAAGGCATCGTCAAGATATCCATCCCAAGTGAAATTTGTCGCAGAACCTGATGAGGGCTATTCGGCGAAGTCAGAGCGAGTCGCGGGAGGTATTCAAGCTCTTCTGGTAAATCCTCCAAGGTATCTGTGCTAAATATTGCTAGACCGGAAATCTGGTCCGAGAATCGTTCCGCGAGATGGTCGACGAAGAATCGCTGCTGATAGCATCTCACTGGGAGCAGAGATGCAAACAGCACCGAACTTGATCCTGCTGTGGTGGGACTTGAGGATTTCCGTAGGGCAATGTGATCTTCCAGCCATTGGATATTACGATCAGTGGCAGTCTCTATCCTTTTGCTGCCCAATGTACGCTCGTACGGAATGTCGCCAAGCCCGATAATGATATCTGCTTGAAGGGTCTCGACAGCGCGTGCATAATGGTCTGTCTCCAACGTGCGGAAACCGACAGATGTGCAGACCGATACTGTGGAGTCCGTATTCGAGTTGGATAATGCTGCTGCGACAGGCGGCGTCCGTCTCGCCCCAAGAACTAGAAGCGTTTTCTCTGGCAAAGCAATGAAACGCCTCAAGGGTGAAGACTTGTTCGCATCGCGATACTGATATAGTGGAGGCACGTTCTTGGGCGCGCGTTCGATGACTGTACGAGGACTGCAGTGAGCACGCTGGTCAGCGAGTGTGAGGATATCCATTGTAGAAGGACTTACAGTCTTCTAAAGCGACGTAAACTCCCGAGATATCAGTCTGGTGTTCAAAGTTGTCTTGTGTGATATGCGGGATTATTCCTCGTGATGTGATGCCGAGAAAGTGTGGTGTTTCGAACGGTCGTCTGCCCTCCAACTGCAAACAGCCCAAACGGGCCCGCTTGAGAGATTTGATCACGTTAAACATCCTGTGCTTTGTGGCTTCGGTGGATTGTTCAAACAAAGCTTGTGCCATATTGATCTGGATGCTAGAGGGGATCTTGTGCAAAGCTGTTCAGAGAGGTAATTATCGTCAACAGGTGTTATGAAAATGTGATATCGTGGTAATGCTGTCGGCGGGATGTTCCGCAACCACATCTGAGGCTTGCTGCTCAGCACAGTGCCGCACTCCACATCTATTTTAGATCTTGTTGCTTATCACGAAATACCGCTTTGTGGTCACGTTGAACGCAAATGCCAAGGAAATGCAATTTCAACATTCCTTGGGTTTGACACAGCATCATTGCGTGTTGACGATGCCCTTTGAGCTTATATAGATTGGGCTGGAGATGATTGATCTATGAGGTTCTAGCTTGCAAGCTCACCTGCAAGCTTGACACGGCCCGCGAAACGTTGAGCTTGTCCGGAATGTTCTCTCGGACCAGCACAACAGCATCGGGACGACCTCAATCGAGCTCCGATGTGAATTCAATCAACAATCCTTCCGATCGATAGGCAGCAAGATAATGATGACGACCCGACGAGGACACTTTATCGCCTTCGAAGGCCTCGATCGCTCCGGCAAAAGCACACAATGTGCACGACTAGTAGAGCACCTCCGCAGTCAGGGCAAGACAGTCGAACATCTCCGTTTCCCAGACCGCACAACCGTCATCGGGAAAATGATCAACAGCTACTTGACCGGCTCGACCCAACAAGAGGATCACGTCATTCACCTACTCTTCTCCGCAAACCGCTGGGAAGCGGCGCAGAACATTCGTGACAAGATCGCCGCCGGCACAACCGTCGTCGTCGATCGCTACTACTACTCCGGCTGCGTCTACTCTGCTGCCAAGCAGAACCCCACGATGACTCTGGAATGGTGTCGAGAGCCGGAGGTCGGTCTGCCGAGACCGGACATTTGCTTGTTCCTGAACATCTCGGCCGAAGACGCCGCCAAGCGAGGTGGCTACGGCAACGAAGTGTACGAGAAGCAGGAGATTCAGGATCGTGTCCGAGCGCTATTTGCTGAAATGCAGAAGCACCATGATGAGTTTGAGGACATTGTGGCGATCAATGCGGGTGGGAGTGTGGATCAGGTGGCGGATGCGATTCAGCATGCGCTTCACAGAAAGATTGGAGGACCGTCCCAGCGATCTACTGAACTTCGGAACATTCAGCCTTGGTGATTTGACGTGCTGAGAATCAACCCCCGTCCTGCTATCTTTTTCTGCAAGATCCACTCGCGCATCATAGAGTTATCGAGGACGTCCCCAGAGCTGTTAGTGTTCGCTTGTACTGAGCCAGAGCCAATTAATTCGAAAATTGTTCTGCGACGGACCATCGTCGCTCTTGCACTCTTGGCTTGTTTTGTAACTTGCTCGCCAGGTCATTCGAAGCTACGATGGCGATTGTTCATGCGGTGTGTGGGTTTCGTGTATTGTGCAGAAGGAAAACCAAAATCTGCTCATGCGATGATCTCAGCATCATTCCAATCGCTATCGTCGATGACAGGTTCCAAGTCTGATGTTTCGCGTAAAGGCCGCTTGAATGAAGCGTGCTTTTGGCTCAATGGTATTTTGGATGTCTGTGTAGGCTTCTGTGCTTCATCTTGGCTACTTTCGGAAAGCTCTTGCCATCCGTTCTCCTGCATTTCAAGGGCAATGTCTAAGGCATCTTCATCAGGCTCGTCCAATTCATCTTCCGAGTCCACCACTTCGTCTACCGATCCGGCATTTTTCTTGCCACGTTTGGGCTTGAACAGCGCCGCAATCTCCTTCTCACCTCTCATTCGGAGCGTAAGATCTTTGACGGGGTCGATCCATTGTAAAGATGTATTGCACTTGGGACACTGCCCGCTTGTTGGAATTATCGCACCCGTATTTCCGTCCGCAGCAAGGAATGCTGCCGACATACATTGCACATGTGTAATAGATAAGCAATCCTTCCCTGGGCAGACCAGAGTTGCTGAACCTGTCGCAGGAACATGCTTCCGACAGACTGTGCATTTCAAGGGCCTCCCGGAAGCAAAGAGAGCAATCGTCTCCTCCAGCCGGGATTTTATACTTGAGTAGTCGACACTCAAGGCATAGATGCCTGCATTTACAGTGGGAGCGATCGCAACGCTATCTTGACTAGCAGAATTAGGAGCCAATTCGAGAGCGTCAGGTTTGGGTTCATGCAGGTGAACACTCAAGTCGCTCCTTGACCTTCCTATGTATTGCTTCGAAGCTCTCTGCCATAATTTGAATACATCTTTAGCGTAGAATGTGACTTGGAGTGGCCATCTACGGAAACTGGAGGCGTTCAGAAGCAGTTGCAGATTGGCCAGTCGATCGGTCAACGACATGTTTGCTCGCACTGGCCGTTTTCGAGCTCGGCCCGTTCGGGCTGAAATCTTGGTGATGGTCTTGAACGGAGTAATTCGGGCATCAACAGGAATATGACGAGTCTGATTGGGATTCTGCCATGCCCATCTGATGGAACTTGCAATTAGTCTAGAGAGCATGGGAAGGTCATGCAAGGGGCTTGCGACGATCGGCAGCGTGTGTGTGTCGAATTGCCACCCAAGGCATGAACAATTTAGCAGGATCAAGGACTCACTCAAACTGTAGAGCAGCAATCTTGCTGGGAAATCCGGTCACGAGACAGGTCATCTCCCAGGGTCGTAGAGAATCTCGCGAAGTTCGCGCCGCACCACCTTTCGTCTCGCCATTATGTTGTCGCAAACGTCGAGCGGGATTTGGCGTGCTTCCCACGTATGTGGCTGCATGCCGAGCGATAGACCGAAGCAGATAACAAGCATAAAATGCCGGTATCGGCTGCTTGAACTCACCCATATTTCCTAGTTTTACGAATCGCTCAAGAATAACCTCATAGCACTCGCTCGTCGTTGGAATATACAGGATGCTTTGCTGGTTTGCTTGCATGCGTCTCATTGACGTTGGGACAGGCCAATCAGAGACGTGCCTGACGACCCAAACTTGCCTAGCTTACTGGGCGGATCTGCTTTCATCGACGTCGCCTATCAAACCTGCATGGCTCTGCACGTCTTTCACGCGCAATCATTATATGAGGATAATAATGTACTCCGGGCCTAGAAGCGAGCCTGACATATGACCATCTACGCAAGAATATGGCTGCCAAGATTCCAAGCTTTAGATACCAGGTCAGGACCGCGTTCGAGGTGAAGAATAAATCCCAGTAGAGTTGTCATGCCCACACGCCCACTCCGAGGCATTGTCAAGTTTAGCCCCAAAGCGTCATCTCGTTTTGGTCGCGCAAAGCCGAAAGTCCAGGGCGCCGCTAGCGTCACTCCCACACTCATGTACCGGGCTGTACTTTCTCGCTAGTCGACCCTCACAGCACTGTATGTGTGTGACTGTTGGATGCCTTGCTGCGCTGGCGACTGCTCCGGCCCCATCTTTCATCCTCATCACTCTCTCTTGCTCACTCAATACTTTTCACCAACGCCAGCGGCCTGCAACTAACCCATCGATCATCCTGTGTCAATTCGAATGCTTGCGGCGCAGTCACTCATTTCAGAGGGTCACACTTGAGGACCGTCGCTTTTCCATTTCGGCACTTGTCGAGCGAGATTGACACACGCACGTGGTCATCCATATATCAAAAGCCGCCGCTGCTTGCGCCCGAACATCAAACCACATGTAGACTCGGTGCAAGCCACGACATCCATGTCACGACTTGATCAGCACTCCGATTGATACATCGATTTCCATGCGTCAAACCGACTCAACCATCCACCACGATGGTAGTGCCACCGAGTGCTGGCGCATCAGCCAGCATGTCCGCTAATCGACCTTCACCTTCAGCCATGTCAACGAATATGGGCACCCCTCTCGGGAACAACAAAGGCAAATCGGCCAACAACGCGGCGGCGACAGGCACATCGGCTGGACCACCCTCTGGCAACAATCATGCCGTTCCACTTAGTGCACGACGGGCGGAGCCACTGGATCTGTCGACGGTGGAACGTCGAGGTCATCCCACTGAGAAGCCAGAAAGAGTAAAAGCAGGCAGAATGTTTGGAATCCGAGAAGCGCCAGTGTATCGACCTACGGAGGAAGAATTTCGCGATCCGATGGAATATATGCGAAAGATTGCACCAGAGGGAAGTAGATATGGCATTGTCAAGATCATTCCGCCCAGTAGCTGGAACCCTCCATTCGCGATCAATACAGAGGTGCGTACAAGTCCTGCAGTGGATGGCTCAGTTGTATTAAGCTGTTCGTAGTCCTTACTGATATGATGGAATTTTAGCGGTTTCATTTCCGGACTCGCCGTCAAGAGCTGAATTCGGTCGAAGGCGGCAACAGAGTCAACAACGATTATCTCGATCAACTAGCCAAATTCCACAAACAGAATGGACACAATCTAAACCGCTTTCCGAGTGTGGACAAACGACCACTGGACTTGTATCGCCTCAAGAAAACGGTGGAGCGCAAAGGTGGTTTCGATTCCGTGTGCAAGACAAAGAGATGGGCGGAAGTTGGCAGAGACCTGGGCTACAGCGGAAAGATCATGTCGTCGCTTTCGACTTCCTTGAAGAACTCGTATCAAAAATGGCTTCTACCATACGAAGACTATCTTCGTGTTGCAAAGCCAGGTGTCCAACAGCAGATCGAGATGATGAACGGCGGTCCATATACCCCATCGCCAAATCCGTCACCTGCTAAGAAATCGCATCTCGGAGCGCATCAAGTTGGCTCGGAGAATGCCCAACAGTCTTCCCTCATGCAAGCGTCTACCGCACTACATGCAACCTTGAACGGACATGGACCCACAACGCACGAGTCTAATGGCCACCACATCTCCCATCCGCCGCCGCCGCACAGTGGTGGTTTCACGGCTGTCAATGCTGGCGGCTTTACCGCCGTCAACATGCCCACTCAGACTTCCTCTTTCACTTCTGTGAATGGCACAAATGTTTTCTCGGACTCAAGTCACAATACTCCCCAACGCCATCGCAATAGTCCTCATCACGGTGAAGCCGACTTACAGAACACCTCGTCCCAGCCTAACGGAGCCTCCATGAAACGACAGCACAGCGACATTGCCACGGATGACCCCGACTATATAAGCAGGAGAAGTAAACGCTTACGCAAAGACGTGCCTACGGTCGCTGGCAGTAATATGCACCTCTCGCGCATGGCTAATGCTCGGACGCAGCTCTTAAGAGAACGTGGCGAGTATGTTGCCGGTGAGATATGCGAGTCGTGCGCGAGGTCCGAGGAATCGATCAAATTCATCAAGTGCGAGAGCTGTGACTGCGCATACCACATGTACTGTCTGGAGCCTCCAATGAAGCAGCCACCAGATCACGAATGGCATTGTCCAAGATGCTTAGTGGGAACTAACGAGTACGGTTTTGAGGAAGGCGATGTGTACTCTTTAGCTGGGTTTCAAAAGCGCGCCAGTGAATTCAAATATCATCACTTCAGCAACATCCCTCGGCAATTCAGCCCATTCAGCGAGACCAAGAATACGCTTGAAGAGGAAGATGTCGAACGCGAATTCTGGCGCCTTGTTGAGGATTTGACTGACACAACGGAAGTCGAATACGGCGCAGATATCCATTCGACGACTCACGGTAGCGGATTCCCAACGATTGAGCGTCATCCTCGAGATCCTTATTCGACAGATCCATGGAATTTGAACATCCTACCACTCGATAAAGAATCTCTATTTCGTCACATCAAGTCGGACGTGTCCGGCATGACTGTGCCATGGTTATATGTGGGCATGGTATTCTCGACATTTTGCTGGCACAACGAAGATCACTTCACGTACTCGGCAAACTATCAGCATTTTGGCGAGACGAAGACCTGGTATGGAATTCCGGCCGAGGATTCATACAAGTTTGAACAAGCCATGCGGGAAGAAGTGCCGGAGCTTTTCGAAACTCAGCCTGATTTGTTATTTCAACTCGTGACTCTTGCAAAGCCCGAAAAATTGCGCAAAGCTGGGGTCAATGTTTACGCGATCGATCAACGCGCTGGGCAATTTGTTATCACTTACCCACGAGCGTATCATGCCGGCTTCAATCATGGTTTCAATTTCAACGAAGCCGTAAATTTTGCGCCGAACGACTGGGAGCCATTTGGTGAGGAAGGCGTCAAGAGACTACGTGAATATCGCAAACAGCCATGTTTCTCTCATGACGAACTTTTGCTCACCGCAGCTTCCCGCGACCACACCATACGCACAGCCAAGTGGCTCGGACCGGCATTGGAACGCATGCTGGATGACGAGCTTGCTGCACGTGAGCATTTTCTCGTGGGACCTACTGCAGAATCGGGCCTTGCACCAGAGGAGCCGTACACCGGACCCCGGTTTAGCAAGAAACCTGAAGCAATCGATGCTAGCAAGGAAGAAGAAGAGGTCATCTGCACGTTCTGCAAAGCATACTGCTTCTTATCACGATATGTTTGTAAGAAGACCGGCAAAGTCATGTGCCTGCTACACGCTGGCCATTACGAATGCTGTGATGCCCCCGAGTCTGCTCGCCACTCTGGGCAGGGAGGCGAGCATGGCTTGTATCTCCGCATGCCTGACGAGGTGCTCCACACAACAGTTCGCAAAGTCATGGACAAGGCCAACATCCCCGAATCATGGGCTGCCAAGGTGGATCAAGAGCTGAACAATAATTCCACGCCGTCGCTCAAACACATGCGGACTCTTCTGTCCGAGGGCGAGAAAATCCAATACCCGCTCCCACAGCTCGCAGGCCTACAACAATTTGTGGAGCGGTGCAATGCGTGGGTAGAGGAAGCTACTGTGTACATTACACGCAAGCAGAACGGGCGGCGCAAAAGCGAAAAGTCGCTGAGAAAGAGCTCTGCTAAGGCGGAAGCGGAAGAGCGCGAGAAAGAATTGCGAAAGGTTTCCAATATCTATGATCTCCTTGCCAGGGCCGACCAGCTGGGCTTCGACTGCGCTGAGATCAACACTCTTAGAGAACGCGCCAGCAGTATCGAGGAGTTCCAGCTCGACGCTAACACAGCCCTGAACAACATTCGACATACGACGACGGGGCAATTTGAAGAACTAGCTGAGCGAGGCCGCGATTTCCATGTTGATATGCCAGAGCTGGACAATCTTGATCGCGTTCTCAGGCGATTGAGGTGGAATGACACGGCACGTCAGAAGCGTCCACAATACGACACTCAGCGCCAGGATCAGAGCCTCGAGGAGATCGAAAAATTCATCGCTGCTGGGAGAGAAATGGGTGTACCGGATACGAACCCCGACATGGCATTCTTCATCGAGCACAAGGCACAAGGTGAAATTTGGGAGACCAAAGCGAAAGAGCTCATGGCTGTGGAGCAAGTTCACTACCAGCAATTAGATGCTCTGTCGAGACAAGCTGCGACTTTGCCTGTTACCCCAGCCACCCTCGCAGCGGTGGAAGCAATACTCAAGAAACAGCGGGAAGTGCAGGACAAGATTCTCTCGCTGGTGGAGAGAACAAAAGATCCCGAGTTCCGCAACCGTCCGACATATCGCGAGATGAAAGAAGTCATGGATACCTTGGAAGAGCTGCAGAGCAAGCCCGCCGGTACCATCGATCTCGAGAAAGAATCAAAGCGACACGAAGACTGGATGCGACGAGGCAAGAAGCTGTTCGGAAAGGCAAATGCGCCGCTCCACATTCTCCATCAGCACATGCAGCTAGTCGATAAACGCAACGAATCCTGCTTTGATCTGACCGATAAGCCCCGCGGCCCAATAGAGCCATCATCGCGAGCTGCCACGCCGGAAGAGGGTGCTCAAGTCGCGGACGACAGCGGCTCTAGCAGAGATGTTTTCTGCATCTGTCGGAAGCCCGAAGCTGGCATGATGATCGAGTGTGAACTTTGCCACGAGTGGTACCACGGCAAATGCTTGAAAATTGCCCGTGGCAAAGTCAAGGAAGACGATAAATATACTTGCCCGGTTTGCGATTGGCGAGTCAAGATCCCACGCGATGCCGCTCGGCCGAAACTCGAGGACTTGCAGATCTGGCTTGATGAGCTCGAAACGCTGCCATTCCAGCCTGAGGAGGAGCAAACATTGACAAGCATCTGCGACCAAGGTCAAGCGTTCCGTGACTTCATAAAGCCGTATGTCGAGCCATCTGTGCCAACTACTCCTGATGATGTCACTTTGCTGCGATTTTATCTGCGAAAGATCGAAGGCGCAGACATTCTTCTATCGCCGGAGACCAACTTCCTACGCCAGGAGCTGCACAGGCTTGCCCCAGTTGCCCCGGTTGCCCCACCAGTCATTCAGATGTCAATGTCAACACGGAAGCCTCGCCCGACCAAACAGCAAAAACTCATGGCTCAGTTGGGTATTACCGACCCTGAAGAGCTACCTGCTCAATTTCGTGCGAAGCCTCACATCGCAAAACGTAAAATGTCGGAAATCGGCAAGGCTCAGCCTGTATTGCAACCTGCCGCGGCCGGCTCACCTGCTTCCGTGAAAGACCTAGGGCAGTCATCTCCTCGCTCATCTCATGCCCAGGGCACGCCTGTGGTTCAGCCGACCCCACCCCCAAATGCGAAGAAACATCTTACCGCATTAGCTTTACAAGTGTTAGGGCCGTTGGCCAAGCCAGAAGTTGTCGATCAATTCCTTGCAGGCGAACCGCATGCCAATCGCGACCGGCTGATGAAGGTCAAAGCTGTGCTTGAATCTGGAGATCCGGCGGTGCTGAAAGACTTCTCGCTTTTCAAACGTCGCGTCAATGAGGTCCAAACACCATCTCAAATCCTCGTTTACGATGGTGTCAGTGCCGGCCATCGCTCCTCAAAAGCCAGGGCGGAACCTTCAAACAGCACTGGCAGAAACCCACGACAAGCCACCCGGAACGAGTCTCCGGGGCCTTATGGTAGTGCGCACTTTCAATCCCGCCGTGGCGCCTCTCCTCCGATCTACGATCCCCGCCCTCTTTCCATGTCCGCAAGTCCCTCTTCACACGCAGTGCATCTCAAATCCTCCACCACCAGCCCAGAGATTCTAGGTCTATCTGGTGTCCATGCCAGCAGCAGCCATGGTATTTCTAGCGGAATGCCTGCCGGAATCTTCGACTCGCCCAAGAACTCCGCCGGCACTGGCGCTGGTTTGCACAGCCCTGGATTTGGCGGCTCGCAGCAGAGCGCTGGCGGTAATCTCGAATTGGCCTTCGACGATCTCGTACAGGACGACATCCACGATCTCTCGTCTGGCGTAGGAGGCCATGAAGCTAAACATCGCGCTCCATCCGCAATTGATCCTCATCTCGGCAATGCAGCAGGCGCTGACGATGGTGCCTCCGAGGGTCAACAACCTAGCGATGATGTTCCTCGAGAGAGTGCGGCGCAAAATATCGATCCGGCGCTGGCTTAGCATGCCGATTCTTTGATCGATCCCGATTGCGATCACTATCCTTACTTATATTTGATTTGACCCCCCTCGACATCTCCGGGCTTGTGGCCAAACTCTCTCTTCTTACCCTAACAATGGAGGCCTTATTGACTTTCGGTGTGGGGTCGATCAACGACTCACAACCATGGACCATGGAGGAGTCAACTGTGTTTTCCATTTCAGCTATTGAATTCTTTCTTGCAGGAACCAAGGCGTGGTTCTACAAAATTGGCCTACGGGCCATTGAAAAAGCCGGTTTATGATCGGATCGGCGTTTGTATGTGTTTTTATTTGATTCCCCTAGGGATATTCTTTGCTTCGCTGAAAGATACGTTGTATTTCAAAAACTCATCATATTTGGAACATGGCTTCATCAATCTCGTGCTTAGCCACACATTGTGATGTATTGTAGGTAGCTGTCCTGGTGCATTTCATCGCAGGTGTCTCGCACCCACATGCAAAACGCCGATGCGACAGAGCTAGATATTGTCGAGGAGGAATGCTGTGAACATGTATCCCGTCGTTTTTCTACCATAGAAAAGTTTCTATTCGTCATCTTAGCCCTGACGGATATAGTACAAGTATTCCATGTGAGGCTCTTCACTCGCATCACATTCATCTCGTTTTTGACGTCGTTTCTGCATATCAATTCCCTTCGTCCTCATCATGAAGACCCCGGTCCTTACTCTCCCTGCGCTCCTTCGCCGGCCGGCCGTGTTACGAGTACCTGCTCTGGACCTTGTGCACTACTTGCTGCATCACCAGCGGCTGCGCGAGCACCTCCTCGTCTGCTGGCATTTGCCTCTGCCGCCGCGTCTTTGTCCTTGTTGATCTTCTCGACGATCTTCTCGATTTCCTCGCTTGGCAGCATCTCAACTGTCTTGCCGGGAGCCATGATCGCAATCTCGATGTTCTTCGCACCTGTCTGTACGACTTCGAGTAGAGATTTGATTGTAAGTTCGATGGTCTCGTCGCGCTTCATGTCGTCTTTGTGATTTCGCTCCAGGAATTCGCGGACAGTCTTTGAGGAGCGGCCGATTGCGTTTGCTTTCCTGTAAAGAGTTAGTATCCCTTGACAACGTTAGATCCGAATCGAATCAAGGAACATACCATGCGCTGTAGATCCCTGAAGGCTCGGTCTGGTATAGTCGGGCCTCGTTGCTGCCAGGGTCGAATCCAACGATCAATGTGGAGATGCCGAATGGTCTGACACCTCCGGACTGTGTGTATCTCTGCTGAACACCAGCAACATATTTCGTAATGTACTCCACACTGACAGGGTCCTCCACGGTGAGACGATGCGATTGTGCTTCCAGACGCGCCTTGTCGACGAGGATACGAGCATCGGCGTTCAATCCGGCAAAGGCCAAGCATACGTGTGTGTCAAGCATGCTGATCTTTGACGGTGTGATGCGGGTGTCCTGTAGTTTGAGTGCTGAACGCTTCTCACATCCAAGGACAACACATTGTTCGCCTTTGGCAGATCCTTTCACGGCAACCGCACAAGTTCCTCTCTTGACCGCCTCCAAGGCGTATTCAACCTGGAAGACGTGCCCGTCAGGGCTGAAGACGGACAATGCGCGATCATAGCCGCTCGCCATGATGGGATGAGGGAAATAGGGCTTGTGTTGGTGTGAAGATCAAACCACACTGCAGTGAAACTTGACTCTGGCCGAACAACCTGTACTGGAGAACTTGTTAAAAGAAGGCAAGATATCTTGTCGACGTCGGGGTTGTAGTGCACGATTGATGATGGTGTATGTGAGCTCACATGTGCCAGGTACAGTCAAGCACATCGACAGCACGCGTGGAGCTCACAATGACATAAATCGTGGCCCTCCGAAGTTCCAGGCACCATCACTGACGACGAGGTTTTCTACGGGATACCAGGTCATGCACGGCCACCATCGGGGGTGTCAGCTTCCAATGGCAAGACTATCACCAGCGTTATCGTCTCCGATACAGCCATTCGTGAAACCCCAACTTTGCTGCCCATATCGGACCTTTGGAATCCCTGCACGATATTTAATCACGCAGCGCAATTACCATGACTTCGTTGCAACGAACCATAGTGGGCCTGCGACAGCTTCGCATCCGCAATGCGACATTTCAGGAATCCTGTGCCCTTCGCATTCACAGACAGAGAACAGCATGCTGCTCACCACAGATGAGATGGCAACACGCCGCTCCCGCAGCAACGACGAGCTCGGAAACACCACCAGAGAACACGCCCGCTAAAAAGATCAAATACACTACCGACTCATATCCAACATTGAAAAGGGATCCGCGATTCAAAGAGATTGCGAAGGAGGACGTCAAGTTTTTCAAAGATCTGCTGGGCAATGAGAGCGCAATAGTAGATGGCGTCAACCAAGATGCAAGCGGCGAGATTGAAGCGTTCAACGCAGACTGGATGCGCAAATACCGGGGGCACACACGGCTAGTACTGAAGCCCGACTCAACCGAACAGATCAGCAAAATCATGAAATATTGCAACGACAACCTGATTGCCGTAAATCCTCAGGGCGGAAACACAGGCTTGGTCGGTGGATCAGTACCTGTCTTTGACGAGATTGTGCTCAACTTGAATCGCATGAACCGCATACGCTCCTTCGACGATGTCTCTGGTATCTTGGTTGCAGACGCTGGAGTTGTGTTGGAGGTCGCAGACAATTACCTTGCAGAGAGGGGACACATCTTCCCCTTGGACCTTGGCGCAAAAGGAAGCTGTCATATCGGTGGAAATGTTTCGACTAACGCTGGTGGACTGCGTTTTTTGAGATATGGTAGTCTACACGGGAGTGTCCTAGGTCTTGAGGTTGTGTTGCCTGACGGCACAATCATGAATGATTTGGGAAAGCTACGCAAGAACAACACGGGCTACGATCTCAAACAGCTATTCATCGGTGCAGAGGGGACTATTGGTATCGTCACAGGAATCTCTATCCTCTGCCCTCAGAGGAGTTCTGCCGTCAATGTTGCGTTCTTCGGCCTTGAATCATACGAAAAAGTTCAGGAAGCATTCAAGGAAGCCAAAAAGTCACTACAGGAGATTTTGTCTGCCTTCGAGCTGATGGACCTGCAGTCACAAAAGCTCTACTCCCGGGCCACTGGCAACAAGCTGCCACTGGAACAGGAATATCCTTTCTACTGCCTGATCGAGACATCTGGATCCAATGCCGAACACGATAGTGAGAAGCTCAATGCCTTCCTCGAGCACGTCATGAGCGAAGAGATCGTGTCAGACGGTGTGGTCGCCGAGAACGAAACACAGATCAAGAACCTTTGGCGCTGTCGTGAGGGCATCAGTGAATCATCACAGCATTGGGGCGGCGTGTACAAATATGATCTCTCCATCCCTCTCCCACAACTCTACGCCCTCGTCGATGACGCTCGCGCACTGTTTCAGAAGAACGGTCTCATGGATCTAGAGGATGAATCAAAACCCGTCGTCGACGTTGTCGGCTATGGCCACATGGGTGATTCAAATTTGCACCTGAACGTTGCTACGAGGCGGTATGACAAGGAGGTCGAGAAGGTACTTGAACCGTGGGTGTACGAGTGGGTGCAGAAGCGCAATGGCAGCATCTCGGCCGAACATGGCCTTGGTGTTGCGAAGAAGGAGTTTGTTAAATACAGCCGCGACGAGACGATGTTGAGGTTGATGGGCCAGGTCAAGAACCTCTATGATCCGGTAAGTGCTTCCCCTTCTTCGGTGGTTCGAGGCATCTCGAAAATGTTTTGCAATATTTGACTGACGAATGTTTATCACAGAACGGAATCATGAACCCATATAAGTACATCTGAAGCCTTTCTCGAGCACAGAAGAAATTCAGCCGCAGCGTTCACAATTGGAAGCACCCGCATTGAATTGCTTTGCCTTTGTTTTTACGAGTACTTCCGCTCTGAGCGGACGAATGATAGACTCTTGTACATCATTGTTGAGCCAAGAAGCGAGCTGGCTACCAAAACTGGCGCACGTGGATATGATCGCGCGCACTCTGCAATGCCCTCGGTCCAGCCGATTGCATCTGCATACCTGTCACCCAACTCTGGGCATACGAGTTTTGCACCACCCTGATCGTGAGCGGATGATCTCCGCTTCCTTCTGCCATCAAGTTGCTTTGCTGAAGCCGCTTGACAGCTTGACAGATCGTCAAAGTCTGCTTGTTCTGATTCCCACAGGCATATCCCATACCGTTGAAGGTTACGCTGTATCTTGGCCATCGCTCGATTGCTTCGTGAGTTTATGAGTAGTTGACACGGCCCGCCATAATTCTCGTGATATGGGAAATACCTTCCGTTGCAATCCTCGGGAATCTTTCAAATGTTCCTGTGGAGCGAACGGCGGCACAGTCCATCCGTTGAGAACGAGGGGGTCGATGAGTAGATGTCGTATTTGAGGACCGCGACGTGTTAGTGGCTGGAGAGAGCTCATGACTCGGAAGCGACCGTTCGTTGTAGTTTTTGAAGTGGTGGAATTCTAGTCTCTTCACCAAGGCCGAGATCGAAAGTGAGTCTTAATGTTGAGCCGGACGGCGAAACAAATGAGAATGAGGTGCATGAACATCCTGGCGATCGTCGAGGCCTTGGCCAGCAAGGGTGGTGACTGGTTTTGGAGAGTCAATGACCGGCGTTGTGGCGGATGACAAGAAGGATTGGATGTGGAAGAACAACATAAGTTTGAAAGGAAGTGAAAGACGTGCGCTGTCAGTGTCGTCACGCGAGCACCTTCCCTGTTGTTCACTTGTTGATGTTACATTACAGGGATGATGTGACAGAAATTCACGCAAGTGGTAGAGACCAATGTATAATGATATCAAACAATCAAGCGCCAACATCGGCTTTCTCGGCGGCAGCTGCAACTCGCACTAGAATCCCAATTGCGCGTACACTCGTTCGCTGGCGCTATGATACCGGAATTAGCAATGAACATCAACATCACATAGTATCTACGTAGTTATCCCAGATATGAGTGTACTAAAGGTGACGATGTACACCAAGGTTCTTCTGAGACGTCACTGTACCCAAGAGCGCAATCGCTGATGAGAGCGTTCAAGGGACATTGTTCGGCGTTTGTACTAGTGGGCCATGGCATTTGCATGGCGAAATCTTGGTTGTTGGGGCCGCGCGTAATGTGCCGGGTTCAGCCGCCGATCACAACAGCTTCAATGACCGCATTTTACGTTTGATGGACAAAATTCTCGATCATCGGTTGATTTGTTACAAATTCGAGATATGTCTTCCTCGAGGTATCTGGTGTGATATGCAGAGTCCGGAGCGGGGATGTGTGGCTATGTCAAGGAAGTCGCTTGCATGCATCGACAGAAATCACTGCCGTCGAGTCTCATCAATCGCTGTGACGTTTCGCTCTCTAGGAGTCAGGGCTGCTCTGTATCACTATTACTCAGAGTGACCTAGCCGCGCGTTTCTCTTCTATGATGAGGTGAATGACTGGTTTCGATCACAGATGTTCATTGCATCCTGACTGTTGCGGCCTTCAACAGGACCCGCATGTTGTCGTGTTGCAAGCTTTCGGAAGAGACGGGTGGAATGGGGTCGCACATTGAAGAGGCACGAGAGACTACAGAGACACGAGGTTGGCGTGATGCAATTGTGCGGAGCAATCGTGAATGCACGAGTCATGAAAATGCCATGGTGGTTCGCGTCGTCTGTTGCACTCATCAGGCGTCCCGTGCTCAATTCTACCCAAGTACGTGGGCAGCCTCCAGCTGAGCGTGGCGGTGCATTTGGCTGACTAAAGCGTAGAATGCGCCCTCTACGGATATCTTCAATCCTCATCTCGCCCTTCAGGCCCCAGCCAACTCTATACACCGTTCATTCGCCATCGGTCAGAGTCTCACTGGCATCGCCGTCCAGGCTGTGAAAGTTTCGTACGATGGCGCCCAAACGTAAAGCTGCACCGGCGGCCGGACGCCAGGCGAAGCGAGTTGCCTCCGGTGTCAGTACACCTGTCAGCCAGGGCAGCGACGAGGAATATCGTTCCGACGGCGATGATCTGAGCGACGATGCCGTGGAGGAAGTACCCAGGAAGTATGATGGTTAGTGATCTGATGAACAGGTGCTGGTCCAGACATCCCTGACATCCTCTCAGAGGTCGTCAAGCGATATCAACCAGCTACATATCATAGTCATGGAGGAGACGCCGCCACGCATCTCTTCAAGGCAAATCGCGACTTCTCGCGTGAGGTCCTCAAGCCCGATCACCACCTCCGACCTCTATGGATTGATCCACAAAATGGAAAAGTCGTGCTTGAAACCTTTGCGCCCAGCTTCAAGGCTGCGCAGAACTTCTTGATTAACATCGCCGAGCCACAAAGTCGAACGACAAACATGCACGAGTATACTATAAGCCCGCACAGCCTCTTCGCCGCTGTCTCCGTAGGTTTGACTGAACAAGACATCGTCCGTGATCTTGAGCTATTCTCAAAGACCAAAGTACCTCAAACCATTATAGATTTCGTCCACGAAATGACACAGTCATTCGGAAAGGTAAGACTCGTTCTCAAACACAACAGATACTTCGTCGAAAGCAACGATGCGGCCGTACTGCAGATGCTTCTTCGAGATCCTGTCATCGGCCCTTGTCGTGTAGAAGAGTCGGAGGAGCTGCATACGGAAAAGGCGGCGAAATTAGGAGGCTTGATCATTCCAGGAACAAAAGATGCGGCAGGAGTCAAAGAGGCCATGGCACAGGCGGCGGCGCAAGAGAAGCGTGAAGGTGAAGATGACGAATCGGATGATGAGTTCGGAGGCCGGGAAGCAGACAAGGATATGGCGGAGTTCTTGCGTGAAGAAGAAGATGACGACGAGTTGGACCAAGTCCATTCCTTCGAAATAGATGGCAACAAGATCCAGGCTGTTCAAGAGCAGTGCAACGTAACATTACATCTACCACTCACAGAAGAATACGATTTCCGCGCGGACGATGTCAACGCGAATCTGGATATCGATTTAAGACCAAACGTCTCAGTTCGATATTATCAAGAGCATGCTCTGAGTAAGATGTTTGGAAACGGTCGTGCTCGTAGTGGAATCATTGTGCTCCCCTGTGGAGCGGGGAAGACTCTTGTTGGCATCACGGCAGCTTGTACGATCAAGAAAAGCGCTATCGTGCTTTGCACAAGCGCCATGAGTGCCGTGCAGTGGAAGGAGGAGTTCAAGAAGTGGTCAAATATTAACCCTGAGGACATTGCTATCTTCACCTCGGGAGAAAAGGAAAAGCTCAATCACAAAGCCGGCGTGATCATCTGCACTTACAGCATGGTCACACAAACCAAAGGCAGAGCGCACGACAGTCAGAAAATCATGGACTTCATCATGTCTCGAGAATGGGGTCTCATGGTCCTGGACGAAGTGCATGTGGTCCCGGCCGAAATGTTCCGAAGAGTCACAGAGCGTATCAAAACGCATTCCAAGCTCGGTTTGACCGCCACACTTCTGCGAGAAGATGACAAAATTAAGGATCTCAACTTTTTAATCGGTCCGAAGCTGTACGAAGCCAATTGGTTACAGTTGAGCGAAGAAGGCCATATTGCCCGCGTGCAGTGTGCAGAGGTTTGGTGTCCCATGACGACCGAGTTCTACAACGAGTACCTCCAAGCCAACAACACCAATAAAAGAAGCTTGCTCTCTACCATGAATCCTCGGAAATATCAAGCATGCCAATTTCTGATCAACTTTCACGAACGTCGCGGCGACAAGATCATTGTATTCTCGGACAATGTCTACGCATTAAAACAGTATGCCACAGGTATGATGAAGCCCTTCATCTTCGGTGACACGCCTCAACATGAGCGTGAGAACGTTCTACGGAACTTTCAACACAACGACGCAGTTTCTACCATTTTCTTGTCGAAGATCGGAGATACATCACTCGACTTGCCCGAAGCGACTTGCCTTATTCAAGTCTCCTCCCACTATGGATCACGACGTCAAGAAGCCCAACGATTAGGACGTATCTTGCGAGCCAAGAGACGTAACGACGAAGGTTTTAACGCATTCTTCTACAGTCTCGTCAGCAAAGACACCAACGAAATGTACTATTCTTCCAAACGCCAGGCGTTCCTCGTCGATCAGGGATATGCTTTCAAGGTAATTACCCATCTTAACGGCATCAACCAAATGCCCAATCTCGCTTTCAATACTCAACAAGAGCGCATGACCCTCCTCACCGACGTCCTTCTTCAATCCGAGACGGCTGGTGACGTCGAGGATATCAAAGATGACCTTTTCAGTCGCCAAAACGTCGGTCGCAACAAGAAGAAGGGCTCTGGTGTTCGTCGACAAGCGGGAACCCTGTCCTCGTTGGCCGGCGGGGACAATATGGCTTACATGGAGTACGGAAGAGGCAATGCGAATAAAGCTTTGGCGAAATCAAGGAATGCTTTCTTCAAGAAGGATGATCGCTTACGAGAGAGGAAGAAGAAGCAGGCCGATGAGATGCTTGCGATGGCGAATCGAAATTGAGGAATGCTTGCTATGTCGTTCAATTTCTTCTATATACTCGCACTACCTTCTGTAGTATATGCACACCACAGGGCCCCGACAAGCTTATTATCCATCAATCTCGTGTCTTCTGCACATATTCTTCAATGTAGACAGCTAGCTACCGTATCTTCGATCTCGGCCTGCTTTGAGGGTGCATGGCGTGCTCTGAATAAATTATCGTGCTTTGAACATATTGATGAGAAGCAAGTGCGCAAGTCATTGTGAGCGTTGGCGGAGATGACTTGGTTTCCGGGATATGTCCGGCTTCCGCCCAGTGACGGAACGCGACCTTGTTTTGTTGTTGTAATTTTTACACATCAGACTATTGTCCACGGCCTTGAACCCCTCACATCGTCAGTTCAATCAATCTATTTATCATCATTGACCAAGAGATCCGTTGGGGGTGCGAGCGGAGTGTTGCTTCTCGGATCATCGCATTTTCCGACCTTTTCAGCGGTCAAGTTCGGTACCAGAACGCGTGAGGCCGCCCTCCGCCCTCCGCCCGACACCTACAGCATCGGCAGGGCTCGTCGATGACTCACCAGGTATCGAGTCCTCTGACTGCTAATGCTATCTACTCGCGAATTTGTTTTGACCGTCGTTTTTATTAAGCGGTCGAAGTGCCCTTTCAGATCTGATTAATGCCTCCGACGATGCATCCGCGCACCAGCACAGCATCCGTCGATGCTGCTTCTCCGTCCAGCTCGAAACGACGTCGCCGCGGCGAAGACCGCGTGGCTGCTGCATGCGACCTTTGCAAGAGCCGCAAGGTGAAGTGTGATGGGAACCTGCCTTGCTCATACTGCTGCAAAAGATTGCTTAATGCGTCGTGCGCATTCTCGGGACCGAGAACACATCGGAACGGATCTAACACAGACGGGGTTTCCGATGATGAAGAACCACGGCAGCGGAATCCCATATCACGATCTGGGCCCGGCGGTAATACAACGGCGACGACAGCAACAACAGTGCTTACTTCGACACATCGCGCAGGAAAAGTTAATGGAGCCCGACAAAACACCGCCGTTCCTTTGGAGGCGCGGCTCGTACGCGATGCACAGGGCAAGATGATTTTCATCGGTGATTGTGCGCCGCTATCGTTCTTGCAGACTGTGCGGCAGTTGATTGCGACAAAGCTCACCACGTCGGCCGAGTTGCCCGCACATCTCTCGCACGACTCCGTCATCGAAGTACGAAGATCGAAGCATGTCAATAACAATGGTCAATCCGAGGCGCGTTCCGCCCGAAGGATCCGATATGAGGAGATATCCGACCTACTACAATTTTATTACACAGCGACCAGCGGTCTGGTTGACTTTCTGGACGACGAAGCGCTTGAGCGGCAGGTAGAGGAGCGATTTCGCGAAATTAATGGGTCCAAAGGATCTGACCTTGATGAGCACGACGTTGGAAATGCTCTACTGTATCTGATCATAGCTATCGGTCTCCAACACATGGACGATGATAAACGTGCAGATTTCTGGTTCGAGCGTGGACGACGAATTTTGCTCTTGCAGTTGGACAGCGACATGACTATCTTCAGCGTCCGCGGATTTGCTTTGGTGTCAGTGTTTATGCTGAGAGGATGTCAGCTTAACGCAGCCTATCTCAATTTTGGTATGTAGTCACACTCCGTTCGCTAACGTTTTCACTAACAATCTACCACTAGGACTGGCTGCCCGTTCTGGTTATGCCATTGGGTTGCACCGAAGTGAAGTGAATGCATCTTTTGGACCTAAACTCCATGCCTTACGGTAGATCTGCCCTGATTATGAATTAACACGTGGACCTGAACACTGACGGCGCCCTTCCCGACAGGAATCGAATCTGGAAAAGCTTGCGAGTGGTCGATATGCTTATGAGCAATATGTTAGGTCGACCAACCTCGACCGCTGATATTGACTGCACAATCCCATATGACAAACTCGAAGATAATCGACATCATCGGCTCGATGCAAGTCTACAAATATTCCTTGTTATTGAACGTATCGTCTTAGAGGTGTATTCGCGGAAATGTATATCGCTTCGCATCGCAGATTACATCTCGCATCAGATCAAGCTATGGGCTGGCAAATGGATGGCAGACTTCACTGAAATTGTCGAAAATCCCCGACAATGGCTGAGACGAGAAGTGCTAGGTGCCTGCCGCAACTTGTGCTCGTATTACTACAGCATTATGCTACTCACCCGACCTTTCCTCATATATCAGCTGTACGACTACCTAGGCGTCTCATCCACATCCCGTGGTTCACACGCTGAACATCAGAACAAAATGAAATTTGGAAACGCTGCGCTCGATGCTGCGAGCAGGATGGTTGAAGTCATGTGTGGTATGATTGATGAAGCCATTAACCAGCGAGAACCAATGGTCATGTGAGTATGCGCAAAAGCCTCGTCACGTTTGCTGGCGACTAATAGCGTTTGACAGATCCTGGTTGTTCACCGCTTCACTTGTCCTCACAATAGGATTGCTCGGACCGGATGGGTCTTCCTTCGAGGAACACTGTCGTAAAGCGATAAAGTGCTTGGGATACTTTGCCGCCTCCTCCGACCCCCACGCGCAACAGTATCTGAATGCAGTGAATGCCATATTCGATATCACACGTACTCATGCATTGGAGCGGGAAGTACAGCACCGCAAGGAAAGGAAACGTGCTTCTGCCGCCTTATTTGGTCTATATTCCGGAACCGACCGCGTATTGGGGCATCAGGATTCGACTGCGTTACGTGATAGCGTGGAGATTGCAACAGAGCCACCCGAATCAAGCGCCACCGATTTGACCACCGGCTATGGGGATATATTCGCGCTTCCATGGCTTGAGGGAAATGACCTTGATCTGCAAAGCTTCCTGCGGCCCGACCGTGAAAGCGTGGAGGGCGGCTTCAACGGGGTTCCTCTCTTTCCAATCCACGACCAGCGGCCAACAAACACCGATCCAGATCTGCCGTGGCTGTGACAGAGCTTTTCCAATCCATCGAGACGATCCACTCAAAATACATCGTGAAAGCAAAATGAACGTTCCAGGGGTCGCTCAGATTGGACGTAGCACTCTGATGACTTATCAGTTACTTCATTTCACTGTTGACTAACAGCGAGCCCGGCCCCAAACATCGAAAGGCACATTCAGATAAAGTTCGTTTCGATCAAGCTGTCTTTCCTCTTAAGCCGTCGAAGTGCCGCAAGCGATTTGGCCGACACTTTCACGAAGCTCGTTCTACGCAGCAACAGCCGCCGCCTTTGTCTCGTCCCTCGATTGCTGCAGAAATGGCACGAGTGTGGTTCCTCCGGTGCCAATAAGCTCTTGTTTCGCATTGTTCGTAGTTCTCGTGAGCTTGGCAGCGAGATCAACGTCCTTCATCTTTGCAAACGAATTTGGCGTTCTGCTGGGGACGATGATATATCTCGTGACAAGCTGAATGTGTTTGTCTCGGAAGGCACTGAGGCTGGCAACAGCGTCGTTGTATGCCTCGAAAAGTTGTGTGTTTTCCCGATTGGCTTCCACGTATCGGCGTAGCTGCGATGTTGCGATCATGTCTCGGATGAACTTCGCGTGAGGCCCAGGCATGTACGTTCTCATCTCCTGAATTTGCATCAATTTCATGCTCTTTTTCGCCAAACATCAAGATGAGACCATCGCACATACCTCATGGAAGACGATTGTCTTTTCATGGACAACACCAAGGATCGCATCAAAAAATTGTATCAGCGAGCTTTGCCCATTGCTCCCGCCCCTGTATTTTCGCCAGGCTCCATTCCCGTTGCCCTCGTCATAAAAGACACCCTTCGGTAGGTGATCATTCAGACTTCCGGCTAGGAAAGGACGGATCCGATGGTAGAATACCTGAGGGTCACAGCGCTCGTCCATGCGCTCAAGCAAACTTGCGATCTCCAACAGGCTCTGGCTCAGAAATGACAAGCTTTCAATGACCACCTCCGAATCTTCGTCATCGATAGCCTTGAGCGCAGCTAACATTGCCGTGATCACAGGTGCAGCACGTGCCTCCATCGCGTTGGAGACGATGAAGAACCACGACTCATCCTCTGTGCCAGTGAACGTGATAAGGGCTCGCAAGTTGCCCGGTTGGGTCAAGTCGACTCCTTCCGAACATGGTGCCCAGTTCCAGAGATTGAGTGCAGCATATGATGCCACTGGCTGAAGCTCTAGATGTGAAGCAGCCGCCAGCAGAGGAATACTGATCGCTGGCGGGAGTCGCTGTATCGATCGATCAGCTCTTGTGACGGCTTGCCGGATTTTGATCTCGACGTACCTCGATTGGCTTCTGACCAGCCCATATGTAGACCTGAGCAAAAGCGGACAGTAATAGGAACGCTCTCTGCCACTCTGACTCGTCGAGGAGACTGGTTGTTGCTAGAGTCGGTAGCTTGTCAATGTGTGCCCGAGCTTGTAGTGTCGCGATCAGCTCTGGTAGACAGTCTGCGATATCTTCCCAAGGTTTATAATAAATATCCGAAAGACATTGACACGGAGATTCGGCGGGTAAGAAGCCATTGTGGGAGATTCCATATGAGCCGAACGCTGCAGCTGAAGGCGGGAGATCGATCTTGTGCGGACTCATGCTTGCTCAATGAGATGATATTACCAACGTCAAGGAGTCGCAGTGACAAGAACGTAGCCTCTCTAGCTCTATATCGGGAAAGTGATCATTATATACGCTTCACTTTTACTGTTTACCGCTTTTTAATCATCTGCTCCATCCGAATAATCTTGGCTTAGTACTCTCCGAATGTTGAGAATGCCTCGGAACGGACAAATCGCCGGATCATTACCGGAACGGAAGTGCTCAAGGGCAGGGAGACAATAGAGTTGCCGGTCAAGTCGGAGGGGCATTCGGATGATTAACTTGATACAAAATCTCTGAGTAAGGCTGTGGTAGCCCACGACCAGCCATCCTGGGTCGTTTTTATTTACCTTCCAGAGTGGCCCATTCGATTTGCCCGATTCTTATGTCGGAAGCTCAGGTCGGATGTCACCTGCCTATCTTTGACACCATGGTGCGGCTGGAGGTTGACGTCGGTGAACAGTCCCCAATTGGTCGTGTTCGAAGGCGAAGATGCATATAAGTCATATCTGGTCCAGTTCCTCTACCGAAATCTACTTGTAAATTGTAATAAGTCAAGCTTACAGGAAACTGCTATCATTCTACAATCATGGACACCAACCTAGCAGTCGAAAGCCTGCGACGTTCAGAGGCAGTCATCTGGCCTGCTAATGCGCAAACCTTTGATTTTGCACAACAGCTCGATCAGAACAAGGATCTCGTCAACTTCCGAGATGAGTTCATCATCCCTACAACAGCGCAATTGAGAAGCAAGACGCTGCAGGAGTCTCTAGAGATAACCAATTCATCCGCACGACCCAGCGTCTATTTCTGTGGCAATTCCTTAGGGTTACAACCGAAGGCCATTTCGGAGCATCTCAGCGCATATCTGAAGACATGGGGATCAATCGCCGTCGGTGGTCACTTCACACGTTTGGAAGACTCGCCGTTGTTGCCGTACCAGGATATGGCTGCAGAATGTGCTCGAAGGAGTGCTGAGATCGTAGGTGCTGCGCCGGAGGAAGTTGTAATTATGAACACTCTCACCGTCAACTTGCACATGATGATGGCCGCTTTCTACAAGCCCACCGAGAAGAAGCACAAAATTATGTGCGAATGGCGACCATTTCCTAGTGATTGGGTAAGCCTGCTCCTGGGAAGACTGACTACCCCTTCGAACCATAATTGACAATCAGGCCCCCAGTACGCGATCGAATCGCAAATCGAATGGCACGGTCGCATTCCGGCAGAATCGATGCTTCCCGTTCAGCCCGACAAGGGAACGTACTACATTTCGACTTCCCGGATCCTTTCGTTGATCGACCAACACGCCGATGAACTAGCCTTGATTCTTCTACCCGGAATACAGTACTACAGCGGGCAATTGCTTGACATTCCAACCATCACCAAGCATGCACGATCACACAATATCACAATCGGCTGGGACCTTGCTCACGCAGCAGGCAATGTCGAATTGAAACTGCACGATTGGGGTGTGGATTTCGCATGTTGGTGTACGTACAAGTACATGAATGCCGGTGCAGGCTCGATTGCGGGAGCGTTCGTGCACGAGCGACATGGAAGCGTGGTGAATCAGAAAGGCCTGCGCGGATGGTATGGAGGTGATAAATCCGTTCGATTCCTGATGGACAACAGTGAGTTATACGCGGACAGCTATTGTTTCATCCCCAGCTAACGCGAGGTAACCTAGAATTTGTGCCTACGCCAGGTGCCCAAGGCTTCCAAGTCTCAAATCCGTCGGCAGTCGACTTGACGTGCCTCACAGCGTCCTTGTCTGTCTTTGAGAAAACCAACATGTTCGAATTGCGTTCGAGATCGCTACTGTTGACCGCGTACGCGGAGTTTCTTCTGAACCAGATTACGGATCGTTCCTCGCGCGAACAAGAGCCGCCGTTCAACGTAATCACGCCATCCAATCCAATGGAGAGGGGAGCACAATTGAGTGTGCTAATTCGAGAGGATCTCATGGACGGCGTGAGTAAAGCCTTGGAAAATGCGGGTATCATCTGCGACAAACGGAAACCAGGCTGCATTCGAGTGGCCCCTGTGCCCCTGTACAACACATTCGGCGATGTCTGGCGATTCATGGAGACACTGGAAACTGCGCTGCACCCATCGTCCACGAAGTCGAAAAGGGACGATTCGGCCGTGAGGTTGGGAGAGTAGACCGGCGGCTGAGAATTTGTCGGGATAGAAACGGTTCGATGTCGCTTGTGGCAATAATTCAATTCACTTTCCATTCGTACAAACCACTCTGGTAATGTGATCCTGTCGTGTCCCAATTCAAGTATCTCTTTTAGTGTCGAAAATGCACAGGCGCCCAACTCCTCGCTAAATTGTGATGCAAAATTTCCTCTTTACTGGCCAAGTACTTTCTTGTTCTCTGTCCTTATTGTTAGTGGCGCCTCCTTACGATGATAGAAGATTTCGCAGATGATTCGTACTTTCGAGCTGAGTCAAAAGAAGGCCGTAGCGCTTCTTGAGGGTGACACGGTGTCTGCAACGGTCGCATGATCAGCAAAGGTTCTGCTTGATTGATTCTGAACAGATAGTCGTCGGAATGGCGCACCTCGAATATTTATCGTCGGGTGAGAATCGGGCTGGGTGTGCGGACTTGGTGACCTCTCCCTCAACCACTTTCTTCAAGGTATAAAGGCGCTTGCCTTCAGCATCGAGAGTAAACATGAGATGCATAACTGCGGTGTCGAAGATGATTGAGGTCTCGTTGAGTGGATTGTGATCGTGGTCGCGTGGTGATGTACAAGCTTGCAGAAATTCCGACTTGACAAGAAAAAGCTTTGAGGTCAAAAAGTCCGAGCTTTCTCTTAGCACAGAAGTTTAGGGTTGTCGCAAAGCCCTGCCAAGACATGCGTTCTGACCACATCGCTTCAGGGCTGGAGAGCTTCGAGCCAATGCTGTGATGTGAGATGTGAAGGTGTGTCACAAAGAGGTCGATCGCGGTCTGACTTCACAACATTTCGCTACACACAAGATGCACAACACATTTACAAGGATCCAAAATGTCTTCGGGTTCTTCACCTCTGTGGCTTTCACTGTCGCTGCCGTGATCGCCGTGAGCGTGCTCTTGTGTCCCCAGTCTCCAAGCGCAAAGCTTGAGCTACAAAATGTTAGAGTGTAGGTACAATCCTCTCGTCGCAATTGATTTTCGGAACTTCATAGATCAGATCTGCGGCTGACAGTCTTGATGTGAATGATAGTGTGAAAGGTCGCCCGCATTACTACAGCACTAAACGCGAGGAGTACGCTCACGTCACCTTTGATCTCGATGCCGACCTCTCTACCCTGTTCAACTGGAACACGAAGCAGATTTTTCTCTACATCACCGCAACCTACCCATCCGCCTCCCCGAGCACGATTCCTCCTTCAGAAGCCGTGATTTGGGACGCCATCATCCCTGCCGATGACGCACCCTCCCACCCCAACACATACGTTCACCCTGATCGCAAGGCGAAGAAGCCAGCCGCGGGCAGCAAAAATAAGAAGCGGGCTGCGAAAAAGGTCAAGGGAAAGCCTTACCCTGCGGGCACTAAACCCGGCATCCTGCGCCTTGCTTCACAGAAGCCGAAATACCAAATCACGGACGTGAGCGGCAAGATTGCCTCGCGAGGGAATGCGACTCTGACGCTGCATTGGAATATTCAACCATACGTTGGCGTGCTCACATGGAGCTCCCATTCCCCGATCACGAAGGCTTTGGCTTGGAGGTGGAAGGCACTGGAAGGAGGACAGAGCGAGGTGTTTGAGTTCCCACCGCTGTTGAGTGCGGAAAACGTGAAGAAGGAAGATCTGAAGACGGAAAAGGGTGGCGAGGCGCATCGCTTAATGGCTGGATGACCTCTCGTAGACCATTCTTAGTGTGCTGGGGTTTCCATCAGCAAAGCACTTACGTTAAAATCATTGCTCGTAAGGGCGTGATGGAATTTGATTATCCATCAAAAGTCAAGACGTGACACACGCAGTAAGATGTCTTTTCGTTAGAACCATTTCTAATTTGTGCCGTTAATCCCATGCGGGTGAAAATAATTTCAACAAGTGTACGGATGGTGTCCAGGTATCCGCTGGTCCCAAGCGGTCACTGGACCAAAAGAAGGGTATACAAAAGATCGAGGAAGAATTTGAAGAAGGCGGAAGCTCTCCTGTGATATCGTCATCGCCAACGAAAGCGTGGAGGAAAGGCGTGATAGCGTGGTGGACATGGCCGATCTTGGCGAAGCCGATGATGCTGCATGATATGCCTGGCCGCATTCTACGCGGGCGGTTGTTGCAAGCCACCATCGCCACTGACTCCCTCAGCCGTCATGATTCGTGGTCTCTTGGTCTCGGGTTTATGCCCCTCGGCGTTGAGGCCCGGCTCAATCGCCGCCCCGGTGGTAGAAGTTGCGGCAACGTCTGAGAGGTCCTCTTCTGCCTTCCTTTTCTCAGCCTCTGCGCGATCTCGTCTTCTCGCCTCTTTGTCTTGCCTTTCCTTGTCCTTCCGCAGTGCTTTGGATTCGAACTCATGCCAGTCGCCCTCCAAATCCGCCAATTCGACGACCTGAGCAGGTGCAGGTTCTTCGGTGGTGAAGTAAGCATGGGCCAGGACGTCGGCTGCGGATGGTCGGCGAGCAGGGTCGTAAACAAACATATTCGCCAAAAGGTCGAAAGCGGCAGGAGAGACCTTCTCGCGATACTTTTCGGCGAAAGTCGAGGAAGGTCGTACTGTTGAGGCCGAAATTGAGCCGGCACGGGGTGGTGGAAGCGGAGGGAGCAGGAGTTCGTACCATTGCAGATCGACAATGCCCGGCCACTCACTTCGTGTCGGCGTGCCAAGGACGTTGTATATCTTTTCTAGTTGATTGATCTCGCCGCCGTCTCCAGGGAAAATGGCGTGGCGGGTGAATATTTCAACTAGAACACATGCGGCACTCCAAATGTCCACGGCCGGACCATATTGTGTTTCGCCGAGAAGAAGTTCAGGACTTCGATACCAGATGGTGATGACACGATTTGTGTAGTCTTGTTTCTGTCGCTTCTGGTAAAAGCGCGCGAGTCCAAAGTCGGCCAACTTCAATTCCCCTGTCTTTGAGACAAGTATATTCGCGGCCTTGATGTCTCGATGTAGCACGCCTCGGCGATGAAGATAATCAAGGCCCTCGAATAATTGTTTAGCCAAGTGTTTTTTGTGGGCGTTGGTAAGTGTAAATGTCGGATGGTTCAGAAGTCCGGTGAGGTCGTGAGAAAGGTATTCGAACACCATGAAGCAATCGTTCCGCTCCACCATGACTTCTAAAAGTGGAACAATGTTCACATGGTTTAATGATTGCAGAAGTTTGATCTCTCGTATCGCAGTGACAGGAAACTGTGTCCATTAGCAAGACAAAAATAAAGGACGGTGAGTTGTCGAACTTACGCCATCCCGTTCACCCTCCATTCGGATCTTCTTCAATGCAACCTTGCCACCAGTGTAGACATGAGTCGCCTTGTACACTTTGCCGTATGTACCACTTCCAACCACGGACTCATTACCAGTTTTGCGATAGTAGACGCTATCTGACTTGGCGAACTCCTCGCTCAAGATCGGTCGCGGCTTGATCCGCTTCTTCTTGACGATTTCTTTCCGTACGAGTTGTGGCGCAGGTGGAATGCCGATGGATTCGATGCGTGTATTGCCATCGTAATTTCGACTCTTAGGCAGAGTGGCTTGCACCAATGGTGAAATGGGCGCGGGTGCCTTTTTCGAAGCAAGAGGTGATGATGGTCTTTCGTTCTCTTTCATTCTCTCAGAACCGCTACTTGTGCCAACTCGTCCCTTGATGGAGAAGCTGATTTTGTTGAAACCCCCTTCTGATTTGTTTCCTCCTCCCATACCACTCCCAGAGGGTGCCTCAGTCTTGCGCCTTTTCCGCGAGCCTTCGTCTTCATTGCGGAATACTACTGCCGGCCTGTATGGAATATCGTCGTCGTCTGGGTCGCCAACGGAGACGACCGACTTCATGTAAGTGCTGGGAGGTGCTGGTGCCAGTGTGACTTTTGATTTATCGCCAGTCTCGACAAGCTGTCCGCCTTTCGTGCCATCATTTGGTGTCCAAGAGAGGTTAGCGAAATGAGCCCGGCTGCCTCTCTGAGCAGGTGTTCCACGAGCAGCTGGGCGTGAAGATTCCCGTGATGACGAGAGACCGGAGGGCATCGGTGATGCATCAGTGCGCTGCTTGGTGGACTGCGATGCGTGATGAGAGTTTTCAAGTGCTCCCGATGAGCTTTGAGGATGATTCGATGGTGGCTGATGCGGTGTGAGGTCACCAGGCGACTCGTTCCGTGGATGATGACTGGAGTTCGAGTGGACCTTTTGCCCATGAGCTGGTGAACGCGAGGACGAATGATTCCGATGACGCGCATCAAATGATTGTCCGCCGCGGCCATACATAATCGCGATCTGTGTCTCTTTGACGGTCTATCTCTGGTGCAAGCAAGTCAGGATGTACAGATTGCTCTGTGCGTCTCGTGATTGCTACTCCCGAGCCTACAGTGCTTGTCAGGCAAGCCTTCTTAGCCAGGGTGAAATACCCGATCCCGCTCTTGCAAATTCGCAGGCAGAAGCTGCTGCCCCGTATGGAATATTCTGGTCTCGACTCTGTCTGACGCTCGTTGGATGCGACAAACTTGCTCGTGTCAACGGTACGCGACGCGGGCGACTGACCCCGTGTGTCTCCCAAGTCGACCCACAATACACTTAACCCGATCTTCGCGAAGTGCTGTACCGATGATGCCTGAAATGTCGCGAAAATTGTGCGTTTGGGACGTTGCGAAGCGGCAATGTCCCGGGACCATCCGGATCCGATCTCGAGCAAACTCAGGGCTGATTTGCACTACATGGAGATGCGCGGAGAGAAATAGATCGAGGTGGCGATCAAGAATGTTCTACGCCGCGACGTAGCCTTGTGCGCACACGAAGTTGGCTTGCAAGAGTTCGAAATCGTATCCCAGCTTGTCGCAACGGGTTGGCGGGGAGTTCGCGTGAATGACGATCGATGCGCGGATGAATGCGAGGAAGGGACACTCGAGGTGGCAGTGTATTAGCGACGGTGAATTTGCAGGAGGTCAAGATTTCGAAATGGCGGTCGCAATGTCTTGGGAGAGTAGAGCAGGGAGCGATCGTGATGGATTGACAAAGTCGATCCGCATTCGTGGCTGTAGGGAATAAATGGCTGGTGATGACCACACTGGCGTCGACTGAAGGGAGACTGCCGCTTTATTGTATATTTCCGGAGGCGGATGTGCCTGAGTTAGGGTTCGTTTGACGCTCATATTGTTTCATCTCTTCTGCAAGAAGATCTTGCTCATCAGTCCAATGGACCAAAAAGCACCACTCTTATTATTGCTCCGAATTACCGAGCAGGCCGCAGGCATCGGAACTGCAATTTCTCAAAATTGTTCGGAGCCCAATTGGTTGCTCTTCGAGCTGACGATATACCTAGCTGCCACAACCAGTCCTCCAACAGTTCTCATCCAGCCGCCTTTGGTTCCTTCATCAGCAGATCTAAGCAATGATCTTCAACGAATCATTATTAATGAAACGCAGATCTCTCTTCATCTGGTAGGCACTGGGATAGGTCCTCGCTCCGTTTGAGGCACTCAGGCCTCATCGTCGCTCGTATTCATCGACTGCCGTGTACGCGACTACCGACCTGGGCACGTAGGTACTAGTATATCTGCGTGAAAGCCGGCGTGCTACAAATGGATTGGGCTGCCTTTTGGCGACTGCTCCTCATTGCCCGCTTGTCCGAATGAAATCACACCCGCTCGTCCACGACCCCTGTACCGTAGAAGTTCCACTTTTTTGTTCGGAAGCACGACAATGACTTCATCTATTACAACCAGAAGCTCCAATCTGCGGTAGAGAGCAGTCCACGGGGCGAACCCTTATCAGATTGAACGGTGAAGCTGCTAATGAGGCGTGGATGATCTTCTCCGCCTCCCGGGCTGAGCGATGTGCGGCACAGCCCCCACCTCGAAGGACATTTGGATGTCCTTCGACAACGCGCGCAGTGACGCGAATCAAAGATAACCAGAACGGTTCGCAGTCGCCAGTTCGATTTCCTTGGACTTAGGGAATACATTGTTCATGCCATGTCGCATTGTATCTTGCTACGACACACAACACGTTCGTTCTAGGTTCATGCGACAGATTCGCGAGTCCTCCTTAGTGACCTCTATCCAAACGGGTCTGTAGTGGTCTTCTCGCCTTCCCGCAGCACCAATGTTCAGCAAAGCATAGAGCCCAAGAGAATTGCAACCCCATTTACTGGGTACTTGTGTCTAAGCGCCTCACACTGTTGCGTTGAATCGCGTTCTTACACTTTAGACACCCGCACGAACGAAGCTCGTCAAACGTGCCCCTTCAACATGTCGGAAGCTTTCATTAAGTACGCATACGTTGTGGCCCTTGCGGTAGCAGCGGTGTTTCTGCAATACCTTTTCAAGCCACTCTTTGATCCCTTGCGATCCATCCCAGGACCATTTCTGGCCCGATACACTCGGCTATGGCAACTGAGAATGTTCAACCGGGGCGACATACACCGAAGTACGATTGACCTTCACCGACGTCATGGTGAGTGACATCGACCACAGATAGTGCAGAGCATCAGATCTTATAGATGCAATCGTTGCGACAACGCGATAATCAGCCTTGCCCTTACTAAAATGGGACTTGCAGGCAGCGTCGTAAGGATCGGACCCAATCAATACAGCTTCGTCGACCCCGAGGCTGCTAAGGCTATCTACGCCATAAGCACAAACTTCAAGAAGTCAACGTTCTACTTTCCGTGGGGAGACCCGACCGCTGAGCAGCAGAACATATTTCAGGTCCAGGACGTGAAGAAGCATCAAGAAGATCGACGCAAGATGGCCCCCATGTTTTCTCTTACATCGCTTCTCTCCTATGAGCCGTACGTTGATTCCAGCAATGAGGTCTTGTGCAGACGGCTTCGAGGCTTTGCAGAACGAGATCAAACATTTGACCTCATGCGTTGGATGCAGTATTACGCTTTCGATGTGATTGGCGAGATAACCTTCGGTAGGACCTTTGGTATGATGAACCGAGGTGCCGATGTCGCGGGAACACTTGAGACCATCCACATGGCTGCTGTGATACCAGCTCATTTAGGAATTATCCCAGAGCTTACAGGAGCATTTCATTATATTACCGCCCTCCTCACAAAGGAACATCCTTTCACGAGTCTAAACAGGTATTGTGAAGGTGCTACAGAAGCGAGAAAAGCTGGAAAGGCCCCAAGCGATCGAGAGGACTTTCTGGCCAAGGCTCTAAAATTGGTTGATGCAGGCAAGATGGACGAGAGACTTGCCCATGTCACCCTGCTTGGAAATATCCTTGCGGGCTCTGACACGACTGGTGTCACACTCTCGGCTATTCTATATTATCTGATTCGCAATCCACCTAGTATGCGAAAACTTCAGCAGGAGCTTGACGAGGCCGCACAAAGCGGTAAATTGTCGCAACCGGGTACATTCAGCGAGGCGAGCAAGTTGCCATATTTGCAAGCTGTCATCAAAGAGGGTCTGCGTATACATCCGGCGGTTGGCATGCAAATGCCACGAGTCATTCCAGCTGGAGGGAAGGAGCTAGCAGGCCATTTTTTCGCAGCCAACGTGGGTTTCCGTGTTTTACTTATTGCAAACTCACATCCTGATTTATGATCTGCAGACTATCGTCGGCGTCAACGCCTGGGCACTCCATCGAAACGCCGATATTTTCGGTTCAGATGTGGACGAGTTCCGCCCTGAGCGTTGGTTAGGACTCCGCGAAGACGTCGCCAGAATGGAGCAATTCCTGTACTCGGTATGATTCGGTCCATTTGACCAGTGCTAACACCACGATTGCTGATTATTATATCTAGTTTGGGAGTGGATCGCGCTCATGCCTTGGTAAGCATGTGAGTCTATTGGAAATCAACAAAATTATTCCACGGCTTCTCCGTGAGTTTCAATTCGCTGGGAGGGGCGACAGCGTGTGGACAACCCACAATCACTGGTTCGTCAAACCTTCGTACCAATGTCGCGTGAGCGTTCGGAATCTTTCTGAGTCACGTGCTACTTAGAGTTCTAGCTATAGGACATTGGCAGCTAAGACCTAGATCTCATACATTCAAATAAATATCTTCCTACTTATGGTTTGCCTTTCTAAGTCGCGAGATTGTAACATCTTCGGGTAACTTGAAGAAAAGAAGCGCTAGCTTTGAGGATTCCGTTAAAGCTCGGGTTTACAGTGCGCCTTAGAGATAGTAAAGAAGCTTATTGCTAACATTGTATGTTAGGAAGTCAAACGCACTCTGATCCTGTCAGCAGTCTTGGCACAGCATTGCGTTCAACTACATGATTCTTCGCAAACCTTCCAGTTCTGAAAGACTAGTCAGGAGGTGCACATTGTTTATAATCCATGCTATGCTGTTTGCTATGAGAGTATTGTGATATTTTCCGGCAAATACCTCCCTATGCCACCTGCCAATGCCGCTCCAGATAACCCCTTTTGCTACTTCCGCGCATATTTCCAGATGCAACCCCTGCGAGGACACCCTCTGCGTTAGGTCCATAACGACCTCACTCACAGTCATCAATAAGACCTTGGTCAAAACTGTCCGAGCAAACGTAGGAGCTCGCATCATTGGTGTTGTTGCCCGCATTCGGCCGCAAGGTGGCCACCTTTGGATACAAGCACAACAGCCGGGTCGTGTTTGCGGTTGTCTGGCCGATCAGAGTATCCGGAGCCTATCTGCTATTTTCGGTACGGAAATTTTGGTTTGGGGGAAAGTTAGGGTTTTGCGCGAAGCGCGTATGTGTTTTAGGGTTTAGGGTTTAGATG
>NW_022984955.1:1785607-1789153 GCF_010015565.1 Dissoconium aciculare CBS 342.82 | reverse complement strand
AGCAAATTCATATCGGTGTTGAAGAGTATTATCGATCAAAGTGTCCAATGCTGGCTCGTTACATAGGGTGGCTCGCGACGCCGGGAGGGACGTTACTGGATCAAGATGTGGTCGGAGTGCCAGGAGAGATTCGACGCCGCCGAAGTTGAGCGGCTACGTTGGGTGCGCCGCGAAGAGGTCCACCGCACATTGTCTCAAAATGTACACAATTCACTTTGTCGCGTTTAGCAACAATCCTGACAGTCTTTCTAGAGCGATGGCTCTCATGCCCAAACATCCAGCGACATTGCAGACGCAAAACGGCGCGGGTCGTCGTTCTACAGTGAAAGTATATATTCCGAGTGGCAGGGTTGATACTTCATGGCTCTGATGCGTGTTTTATTTGTTTCCTATATAATCAAATACCGAAAACGCAAGTGAAGACGATTGTCCAGCAAGATACAAAACTGTAATGTACGAGTTCTTCAACAAATTATCACACGACACAGGACACAAGGTCATAAGAGCCCGAGCTACCGAGTCCCTCAGAGATAAGCATTGCAAATGACATATGATCCGACCAGCGCAATCATGAGCAGATATGGAGTTGTAGTCGTAGACCCTCCGGTCGCCGGCTGGGGTCCAGTCGGAATAGCTTGGAGAGCTGTCGTGATATTCGATCTCGGCGGTAGAATGCTCGGAAAAGTAAGAGACTGTCGCGAAGTGGGAGACGGGGGAAACACGCTGTATGTTGGACGCTTCAACTTCTCGAGGCACGTGGGACGAGGCTCGAAGCTGGATGTCCCGGTTGAGAGCCGCACGGACCTCGTGTGACTCAGGCTGAAGCCCGGTCTCTTGACCAGGGTCGGACGGGTCGCTCTCGTTGTTAGCGGAGTGGATGCACAATCTGTGTCGACAGAAAAGGGCTGGGCCGTCGGACTTGGCGTGTTGTCACTCTGGGATGATGGTTCGATGCGCAACGTGAAGACATAATCGGGATCGCAATATTCCGCTGGATCGACAACGGACAAGAACATGACCTGGCAGTCTGCAGCGACGATCTCCAGTGTGACACCAGACCCAACAGTATTCTCTGCTGCGTAGCGGTACGTCGTAGCTGATGGTGTGCCGCACGGACTTTCTCCTGTCCAACCATACAGAGATAGCTCGTCGGCGGAAGAGCTGAAGCGGACGATAGAGCCTTCCGCGGCTACACCCTCCAGGGGTGTGAACCTCATCGTATCTTCATGACTACGGACTTTGATACTGTGGGCCGGCTGATAAGCATGTGCAAGGCCGCTGAGGACTAGAATAAGAACGTGTGGGATCATATTTCTGCTTCAAGTTCAACGTCGCAAATGACTCCGCTCCTACGCAGTACATCGCAGGATCCCGCCTTTTATACGACCCCATCTTCGTGATGATCGATGAATAGTCTCGCACAGTAGCTATGAATGCTAAAAATAGACCTGTGGTCGCCGTGGAGATTCTCGGTTCGCGATTCCTGGAGCACACCAGACTATCGCAGGGAGAGATGTTTCTCGGATCGGCCTAGCGTGCGTATGCAGGCGTATACAAGCGCCATCACGAATCCCTCTCCTCGTTCCCGCTCTCGTCCTGCCGGGGGGAGGGGGCGAGGGTGCGAGGGTGCGAGGGTCATTGCCGTCGCAAAGTCCTCAGCTTGGACTAGTGCGCGCCGAGGCGTCACTCTCCTCAGATGACGACCAGGGTCGCTCGCCTCTCAGCAAACGCCGTGTGTGCTCTCATCCACCGAAGAATTCCTCCCACCATATGCGCTTGCCGTTCCCGCTCTTTGTGCAGATAGATATGGCGATGCTATCTCGCACCGCCCTGTACAGATTACTGCTTCATGCACGAGTGACGACCTGGTCATGCACGATACGAACACTGCCGGAATGTATTCCCGAGGGTCTGACTGGCCAGTGTCAACCTGTCAGCCACTGTACTTCTCACGAAGATATGGTCGTTACCCTCTAAGAGAATCTCGGCGCCTTCTCGCTACTCTTCCTGCAACAAATTCAAGCGAAGCGCCTGCTTCCGCGCGCATTCTCTGCGTTCCAAGAGCACCCAGCCCAGAGCCAAGCAATGACGAACAGCCCCAAATCGTTTCACATGGTGACCCTATCCACGAAAGCAGCGGCTCTGGTGCTTCTGTCGGAGCAGCAATGAAGCGCAAAAAGTTGCGGGAATGTCTGGAAGCTGGCACGACGATAAGGCGAACAACCAAGGCGGCGAACTCACTCGTTCCCCCAAAAGACAGATTGACTGTTGAAGAGAAGACCATCTACGAAGGCAAACTTGATCTTCTGACTCGGTGGAATGTACTCATGCTACACTCTGTTGCGAACTATGAAGACTTACTATGGCATGCTTGGGGCGATCGGGTCGACGTTGACAGCGACGATTGGCAATGGGGCCGACAGAAAGTTCTCGGCTATAATCGATTATTCAAATCCAGAACTCTCGCTGCGGTCAAAGACTTTGTTGCCAAGCAACTCGAGGATGATACAAGCTTGCGTGGGATGGAGGCCGATACCTACGCAACTCATATCGGTGAGCAGTTCAGCTCTTGTGATTGAATTGAGATAAGTTGTTCGCGTCTTTTGTGCAATGCGGCGATATCGGAGGACTCATCCGAGACATATCTCTCCTTTGCATTCGAGGTTCAGAGCAGGAGACCAATCAAGCAAATGCTCAGAGAAAATCTGCTCATTTCAAGCTGATCGGCGATTGTGACGCTAATAAACGACTCTCCAAATCTGTAAGACTCATCGGAATTCCGCCCGCGGTATAAGGCGGCCTTTTTATTAACATTATGTAGTCAATATTTCTTTTAATATATCTGCTGTAATTATAGCGAGCATATAGGCCGTATATATAGCAGTGCTACATTACCGCCTACCGTACTAAACTAAATTTTGTCTTCTCTATAAAAGTATTTTTATTGTAGCTAAGTATATACTGTATAAGTTTATTTTTAATAATATAAGCAACATTATTCTTATCTATAAAACTTCTAGGGAACTTTAAATATTTATACTAGTAATTATATAACTATACGTCTAGAGTAGCCTAAATATAAGTATATTAATAAATATTAATCTATTATCTTACTATTGCTATTAAATAAAGTCTATAATTATACTATAATTATAATATTACTACTTTCTAAGGTATTACTACCTTTAGCGCTACTTATTAATACATTATAAATATATTATATTAAATAAGCTATTAACGTAATCTATCACCGAGCGGGCCAAATCACCGAACGGGCCATTTTGTCTTGGCATTACAACTGAGGTGACTACAACCGTTGTTTATTCAACCACACACTTAGTTATACATCTGCTATGCTAGGATATGGTTCAGAAGGAGCATCTCTATCTGTCTGGCAAGTTCGTGAGTTGTGTCCAGCTATTCCGCAGTTTCTACATCGTCGTTGAGTTGGAGGTCCTCGTTCAGACTCAGCTTCATTACAAGTCCTTTTTGATCGTTGAGCACCTATCCCCGCCTGTGCGATTGCCTGTGATGCTCCAATACCAT
>NW_022984955.1:1765955-1784592 GCF_010015565.1 Dissoconium aciculare CBS 342.82 | reverse complement strand
ATCTTCAGCTTCTCCGAACGCGTGACGAATCTGTTAGGCCAGCATTTACCGACTGGCCCTTTCCCTCGTACAGCTAGAAGTTTATTAGCCATATCTGCTACCTCAGAGAGTACAGGTGCAAATCCTCGCGAATCAAGGTCAAGGATATATTGCTCAAGCGTCTGTTCTTCTGTTGACGTCAGATTCTGACAGTTTGGTGCCATAGTCTCGCGAGATCTGGTTCCTCTGAGTCTCTTAGAGAGTATCTGATGATTGATATTGAAAGCAGCAGCTGCGCTCCGTTGGCTCCGAAAATGACCAGATCTATACGCATTGATAGCAAGATCGATTCTACCTTCTTGATTATCTGATGACATGTCTCGTTGTTGATACAATAAACAGGAAAGATGTTGTTTACAATGCCAAGACAAAATGGCCCGTTCGGTGATTTGGCCCGCTCGGTGATAGATTACGTTATATATTATCTAATTAGCTATATTACTAATATATACAAAAGTCGAGTTATTTTTATTTATAAGTATAACTAATATAAATTATATAAAGTTTAGTTATTTATTAGCAGATGGCTCTTTACTGAATCCAAGAGCCTTATCGTTCTCGCCAGCGATGGCGATGAGTAGACGGTGCGAATGACCGTCAAATCTCACACACCCGCCGTACGCGAATCATTTTCGTATGCTTCGGGTTTGAGCTTTGCTCATGAGAACGATCAGACCTCAGATGTGCGTCGGAGTAGCATCCGGGCCAATAGGCTACTGAAGACGACCACAGCTCAAAAGATAAAAGCTCTCGAGCAATCTCCGCCCTGATTCATTTCCAATGCTGATGCGCTGAATCGCCTTTCAAGCTATCGATATGCTGTACAGGAGATGCTCTCTCGGAGGGCCTCTTCGATAGGATTATCGCGTAGGTGTGCCTGAGACAACGAGCATCGAATTTGATAGCCATGGGCCGTAGTCGGGTAAGGTGCGATCTGGTTCCTCCAAGCTTGTATGGCGAGTGATAATGTCGATTATGGTTCTTGCACGGGAATAGCTGAAATCACGAAGTTTTTTTTTACCATTGCTGCTATCGAGGCTGCAAATTCTTGACGAATATCGCAGTCAATTGTGTCTGTCCGTTCGACGAGTCTCTCGATTCCATCTACTTCTTTTTACACGCAGGCTTGAACCCCTGATGAGGCAACACTGGCTCACTGGAACAAGACAAAGCACTGTTCCAAGAAGGACCACTGGAGATGAACTTGCTCAAGGATTCGATTCACTGTCTACCTGCGTGCTCATTTCGGCGAGTCGAGAGACATTGATGGCCCGGCCGCCGACCCTACTGAATCACTCCAAGTAGACTATCGCGAGAGTCCATTTGTTGGCTGGCCTAGAAGCAGCGGTCTATCTGATTGTTAAGCTCGTCCCGTTTTCCCAACACCGTACAATAGCCGGAGAGTCCCGTAAATCCGCAGCAGTAAACGCCAGCGCAGCATCGGAATGCAGCTTGGTCGCAGTACTCGCCCTCGTTCCTGCATTGAGCAGCCTTGTATACGATGAGCATGGAATCGCCGAATCATCAATCATTGAGACTCACCTGTTCATCTCTGTCGAAGATGCTAGTCGAATTGAGGGTGCTGATTTCTCCTTCTTCATACTTGCTGGGAAGGGCCTGGGCTATGGCGCAGAGTGCTAGCACGATCATGGAAGGAAGCCTTGGTGGAAGAGAGTGTTAGATAATGGCCAGGGAATACTGTCCTCTCAGATCATGACATACATGTTGAGAGATGACGGTCCGAACTGTGGCTAAGGATGTGTTGATAGTGGTAGTGATTGATCGTGGGAGTATATTCAAGAAAAGGATCAACGGGGGCACAAGCTGCAGATGTTTGTGGTTCATATATATTGGTACCTCATTGAGATCAGCTCAAGAGCTCCACTATGACCGAGCTCTGTCCCGAAAAAGCTGCCGGTAGGCAACGAGTGTTTCATTGATGCCGACCTTGGTCACGTCGAAGATCGGTCCCTGTTTGGTCACCTGCGATCACCATCGAAGTAGACGGTTTTAGCATAGTCTGCGAGTCAAAAACAGTGTGAAGATAATCCTGGGTGGATTGTGTTGATCGAAACACTATATGCAGTGTCCTTCCCGTTGACAAATATTTGAAATGCACTGCCCTGTTGGTGAAATTGACCGGACGATGTCACTATAGGCATGCAATGTCCTTCGCGGCGAAGTACGCCACCAACATGCGGCGTAGAGTGATCGTCGTCTTTCACCGCAGTGTCCTTCCTGGTACCCTGCTTGTTTCACGTCATAGTTGCGAGATCGATGCTCATCAACAGTTGTACTTGTAGGGTCACAATCAATTTTCCGATGGTGAGCTGCTTGCGCCGCGACCAATGATCTAAGTTAGAGATTCATATTTGTCAAACTACAAGTGATGTCATCTTCCAGCAGACCGTCCTCCGAGGCTAATGAGACGTTCGCAAAGGCTTCCACTAGGCCTCTAATCAAGGGAATCTTCGCCTATCTGGGAAGAAGAGTTCAATTTAGCGGATCAATTCCATGGGAAAATATTGCTTGACGTCGCAGTCGAACAAAATCTCAGAGGGTCTGATACATGGAGGCGGAGCCATAGATTATTGGTACAACGACTGAGCGCCTCGGGAAATTTGTCTAGGCTCATCATGTATTCTAGATGGACAGCGCGAGAGACTTCATGGCCAAGAAGTTTGGCGTTCCCCAGCCGCAAACCGGATCCCACCCGCTGGCAGCCGGAAAGCCATCTGCGTCGTTCGTCAGTAGCTGTGGAGATGTCATTCTTCCGATGGTAAGACTCGCCTGTACCGCAGCCGAAACTCGAACCATTCAATATGTCGTTCATGCCTTGGTAAGCCTTGGAGTACAGCCACGGATTTAAGAAGCCTAGAGGTGGTCTACCTTCGGCGATTCGAGCATCGTTGAGGAGTGATATGACAGCGGCGAATATAGGGGCCGATGCAGAAGTACCGGTCGAGACCTGTAGCTTCGAGTTCCATATTGTTTCCTAGCACACAAATCAGCCAAAGCCAGACGAAAAGAGTGGAGAGAGCACAAGGTGCTGGGAAGACAGGGGTGAGATCAAGGAGAGGATTACAATGTTGTTTCCCTGAGAGTTTCGTTAGCGTAAGCAACGATTATGCAAAATACTACAAATGTATTGTCACATACTTGCGCAGCCACATCGGGATAGCCGCGACCGCTTCTGTTGAAGAGACCAACATAGTCTTCAGTCGATGCTGCGAGGTACTTCTCCACAGCTTCTAACTGGTAATCGGGAGCCTCAAAGTAGTTGCTGAAGCCTCCTCCCGAAGCAAAATCGGTCCTGAGTGATATGTCAATCGCCAATTATCGTCGTATCCATGGAGACTCACGCATATGTACTTACGTTGCTGTCTCAGGGGTTTGGCCCTTTGTAGCCCCCACTGCTGTGACCCAAGGACAGGAGGCTGGGAATATAGGCAGGAACTGCTTGGTCGAATCATCTTGGTTGGACACGCAGTTGCTTACTGAAGGTCCAACGCCGTAGTCACCTGAGGCCACTAGGACGCTCACACCGCGGAGACCCAGCTGAGCAAACGATGTACAGACTCTTCTCGCATAAGATGGAGGGACAGTCTGCTCGAAATCGCCGTAAGAAGAGCTGATAACGCTGGGAAGCGAGTCCTGATCTAGGGCAAATTCGAGCCATTCCAAGTAGGGCTCATTGAGATTCAAGTCACCCCAGAAGCGATTCGGCTGATAGGGAGGAGTCCCGCCGGTGTTGTAAGCCGTCATACGCGTGGGAAATACCATCGCCAGCGTCAATTCTGCGTCAAGATTGCCTTCCAAATTGGTGCCGAGTTGAACGATGTTGTTTGTGTAAGGTCCTTGGTAATCTGAGCCGTTGTTGACGGAAATAATTTCGAAGGCTTGAGCCGCACTCACAGCGTCTGGTCGATAGGTATCCAGGAACTGTGCAATATCTTGACGATTGCTTGTTTCGTTGAGGAAATTCAGAACACCAATGCCGTTCTGTTGAGGTGCTTGCGGCTCGTAGTTGAATGTATGATAGAGACAGCGGATGCAATTAACAGTCGTATAGGTCGTATTGCACAGATCTTGAAGATCACAAGTCGTGCTACGTGAAATATGTTGGGGTGGCTGTTGTGTATGACCTGACCGAGCAGGTATAACATCGTCGCTGGATGTCGGTTGAAGATGTGATGGTCGAAATTCAGCCCGTAGAGAATTGGGAAACATCGTTGTTGGATGTATGAGGTCTACATGTTCAATAAGGTTCTCCGGTAGGGACCATTCGAGTGTGCGTTGTGTCAGCGAACCGTCCTCGTGACGAAAAGTAGAGTACGAAGTCCGGAGCAACTCTTCAGCGCGCTTGATCTTTGTTCGTACGCTGATCCAATTTTGCCCAGGACCAGTAGTCACCGCGTTGTGATTGTTCTTTCGAAGCCAGGCCAGAACAGCGTCCAAGGCAGTATCCGTTGGCTTCAACAAACCAGACAACTCGTTGGCGGAGAGGTGCCGTCCAAACTTACGATTCCCGGGAGTCGAAACTTGATTGAGAAGATCCACGACATATGGGGTCGATGCAGATTGTTTCAGAGCGATTTTTAAGGTGATATCGGCGTTTCCGTCCGCTGGGCTGACCCTTGACCAAGACTTAGCAAGTGAGTGCACCTCAACAAGCTCATAGCGAACGTCTGAAGTCGAACTTGCACTTGCAACGGCCGAGCACAATGCTGCGAAGACGAGATTGTACAATATCAGTATCATACTGTATAGATTGATTGTGGTTGGGAAACGCTATCAGCTTTGCTGTCGCCGAAATTGACCACCTCTTTGGTCGTGCAGATGAAATACTCTGCAAACGAATCATAAAAACCTGTGTGGACCCAAAGCTTTGCTTCGATCGGCAGGAGCAGACTCCCCGAGCTGCGAGCCGTCAAAGACGGTGTCTGATTAGACGCAGGGGCCAAGCGAGGTCCAATTCTAAAGCTGCGCCAAGTGCCGCGGCATTTCATCGTGTAGCTCGTCCGTCCTTCTGGCCCCCAGACTAGTCTGCAGTGCCGCAAACTTTAGACTAGAGGCGGCAAACTGTAGGCTGCAGTGAGCACTATCTGGAAGCCATGTTTAAGGTTCAGCGAGCCGCTACGCTCCACGGGAAGGACAGTTACAGTCGAATACGAAGGACAGTGCATTATCAAGTGAAGTATCGCTACGGGGTAACTCAAAAACCAACAGGACAAAGCTTCAAAGATAGTTCTGCCTATCATGCGTTGTGGCGTTTCCACATGAAGGATGATCGACACCAACACATACTTTTCAGAGACCCCAGCAAACGCCAAGGTTGCCCCGAAAAAGTCTGGGACGATGCCGGTCAAGCTCTTCGCCGCGAGAAGGACATTGCGCCAAATCGCATCGGCAACGCACATGTATGTGCCTCGACGTAATGATTGCAAACTCAACATCCCGTCCTGCAATCGATCATACAGTCAAGCAGACCCTTCAAGACTTAAAAGAAACACGCATCCCGACGACGAAGCACTCTAGTCATATACTAGAACAAGCGAACCATCAGACTTCCGTCATCGACCACACTACAGTACAATTTGCTCCCTTCTCACAATCATGTAATGACCTGCCTATGAACAATCTCAAACCCGTTCCAGCAGAGCACTGATCTTTGATTCCAGGCGTTTCATCAAATTGGCTGTGATGCTTTTCGCAGGCAGCGTTGCCGCTCACCCATTCACGAACTCCACCCTCGCGGCCAAGGATGTACAGGTAAGAACGAATGCAGACGTATGTTTCTTGCTTGAGTTTCTGACGCTCTTTCGTAGTCTGCGCAATGCAGGACCGAGGGTCAATACTGTGATCGCGCCGCTTTCCGGTGCTGTGCTGGCTTTTACTGCTGTGGTGACACTATCACCGGAATCTGCCATTCGCCCGAAACCCAGGGAAGCCCGATCACTCAAAACTGCTTTTAGATTCAATCTGTCAATGACACTCGAACTGGGCGATCTATGGCGGTCTGGGACGACGTATTAGCTCTGTAGCTATGCAATGTTGAACGCGTGAGTCTACATAAGACTCACGCAAGAATGTCGATGTTCTCACTCTTCACCTCATGCAAGCTGCCGTGAAATGTTTGTAAAGACAGTGCTCGAGATTGATGTCGTCGTACTTATGCTGTATTGATGGTGACAATTTTGCCTATGCGAGCGTTCATGTGAATCAATGAATCATCGTAGGCTCTGCCACATTGAGATCCAGAATAACGCCATATTGAATATAATTGTCCCGGGAGACTCGTTGGAAACCGGAACAAACCCTGAAATCTTGGAACGTGTAGATAGTATTGATCTCACGGTAAGATACACGTGAATAGTGACATCTCTCAAAGGAGGAAGATGGACTTCTGAACACATTTTCACGACTTCTGATTTAGCTGTGATTCCGTGAATAGTATGTCTACAAAGGCATTGACCCAACATCGCCATGCATATCAGCGCATGTGCTGCGTCTGTGACGTTCCGTACAGATTCTCTAAGCTCAAATTCCCAAGATTCTGCAAGCACGTCCCCTGTGCGAGATGCTTCTCGCGGTTGCTGCGCCGTGTGAACTCCTTTCCGCAGACCAGACACATCACGGTGTTCTTCCCGTCTTTTTCACGCACATGTCGGAGGTAGTTCTCGTGACAGGAAAAGACACGACCATTGCATCCGTGCTCGAAGCACTGCAGGCGCTGAGTATCCTCCGAGCCGTGCGGGTTCGATGTTGTCTGCAAGTTCGTTTGCTGTGAATTGGAATTCTCGGTTGTGCGGGCCTGTTGATAATGCGCGTGGAAAGTTGTTTCAGAGTTGACAGATGTGTCCCAGCTTGGATCGGGCATCCACCACTGATCTTGAAAAGATTCCTCGGTGAGCCCGGCATTCCAGGGAAATCTGGTCTGATCTTGGAGGATCTCCAAGAATTCGGCATTGGTGAGCCCTGTCAAGGGCTGCGAGTTGATGTTGGGAAACTGCATTTCGAACCCGGTAGTTTGTGGAGCCATATTGAGAGCATCTGCGAGAGAGATTTGATGGTTCTCTTCCTGGTGTCCAGTGATAGGTGACTTCTGCCGTGGCGGCATAATGGATACTTCGTGATCACATACTCGTGCCCATCCATCCGGGTCGTTCGCTCTTCATATTGTGGCGACCACTTGGACTCACGGCACAGGAAAGGCCGTTGACATGGTTGCTGTGCCGCAAGAAGTGTTGGCCCAGAATGTCCAATATCGGGAAGCACAAAGGGTGAGATCTTCAATGTCATAGACTGTGGTGCCCGGCCGTCTTCCTCCATTGAGTTTTTACCGATCAAGATGGCATGCACCGTTAGCATGAAGCGAATGTGGGATAGAGTGCGATCATCCGGGGTTGCTGACCATACGAGTCTGGTCCAAGAACCAGGGTGCATGTCGTCGCTTGAGGCGGCGATATGGCTACAGGATCGATCGTCGCCTTTGATGCTTCTGCAACGCAAGCAACGAAGAGCAGCACGCCGAGGCCAACGAAACACCCGCGTGCCGTAGGCCGCTCGCTTGTTCTTCAGACTAGTAGTTAAAGTGGAGCTATCATCCCCTGGTCACGATCCGTGAAACTGTGTCTTCGAGGCTGAGGCATACGAGGAGGTGCGAGCTGGCGTAGATCATTGCCTGACGTGCATGCAGGCCGGGTCAAGAACGATTTGATGAGCTCGCACGGGCAGTCGAGGGGCAGCGGCAACTTGTTGGTTGCAATCTGAGCGAGGTTACATCATGTCTGGTGCGGCACGTACAGGAAATTGGTCCGCAGATGTTGGAATATTTTGGACTGTACGTCGATCATCGGGGTCGATGCTGGGATGTGCCGCTGTGCCACGTCCCCGCGTGTGATTCATGTGTGAAAATCAGAAATGATCTACATCGTGTGGCCGTCTATAGTGCAGTGGAGACTAGTGGAGGACAGCGCATGGCGGCCGGCTCATCGCAAGCTCGAACCTAATGCGCTGAAGCCCCCGCAGCGCCGTGCCACTGATTTCCGCCGGCGCTTGTTGACCATCCTGCACCCCCACATCAATGAAACCTCCGGGACCAACATCTGCTACACTAGGGCAGTCGAGCTTGCGTGTGATATCGCATCACTGGGCAAGAAAACCAACACTCGACGATGGAAGACGGGAAGGACATTACATACCGATGGTGAGGATTCACCAGGGCGAAGCCCGCGTGTTGTGGATGGGAACTCAGTGGCAAGACCTCGCACAACTCATCATCAGAACAATGGTGTTGTTGACGGGGGTATAAGTATACCAGGAAACCTCCAAATCAGCAACGGAAGTATCTGACTCAGTGCAAGCATTCTCTCATCACAACTTCACAACCTTCTCACGACCTTCCAAGTCTCCACTTCCCGGAAAATCATGTGAGATATCCTTCCAGCTTTCTCCAGGCAGTCGAATGCCCTTCGCGCCGAGACACTTTGTTCTGACGACAAGAATGACAGGAAGGCTACCATCCTCATCTCCATGCTGTTTGTGGCAGCCACTACAGCCGTTGCAGTACCCGCCGAGCTTCTGACCAACGTAAGTACGCGATGATCTCTGCAGATTGGCGGTAGAACTGACGCTTGTATCGCAGTCGGCCCAGTGCCGTGTTGATGGCGAGTATTGCGACCAAGCTGCTTTCCGCTGCTGCAGTGGTGTTTACTGCTGCGGCAGCGGTGCCACTGGCATTTGCCATAACGCTGGCACCCAGCCTCCGATCTCGGTCTGCTTCTAGACAACGACATTGATTGCTTGAAGGATTTCCACTGCTCATCCTGGCAAGACTGCACTTGTGTGCTGGGATAAGCGACATCATAGACACCCATAGCTTGCAAAAATGTCCAATGTTCCGTACCTTTGTTTCCTCGCGAGAATCTCCCATGCACTTGATGAAGCATGAAAACGCCAAGTGACCGGCTCTGTCCACACAAGTAGTACGGCGCCAAATTTCGCAGCGTGCCATCCATTAATTTGACCATCACCACCGCGCAAACGAGCCCACTCGCTGCGGCCGGGCTTGGAACAAAGCTTTTTATTATTATTAGTGGTGGCTTTTCGTTCGTGCGAACAATGGCTGCGTTAGCGCTACCGCATCGCATCGCTAGCAAATCAATCTCGTCCACCAACAAATAGTCGGTGTCCCTTTGTTGGTTTATCTATTTCTCGCGCGTCCGGCCCCTGTAGGCAGGGCCATGCGGCTCTCGCTTCACGTAACGATTTGATCACGGCTGCCAAGCTACCTAGGTAGGTAGGTAGGCCGCCGCCTTGCAGATCCACTCCCGATGTATCTCTGGTCATTTGGGCCACCGCAAGGTGTGGGCCATACAGATTGCACTGCACAATCACACTCCCGGTTCGGCAATCATCGTCACAACGCCGGGCCGCAAATCCCTCGTCACTGCATGGCTACAGCCAGTGAGAGGGCGTGTGGATCCCGAAGGACCATGCATTAGCGGCCGATCACTCTTGTAACACGAAACATGATCAATGAGCTCTCGCCAGCATAAATGCTGAGCCTCGCCGCAATCTTGCGCACACTCCGCCCTCACAGCAACAACATCGAGAGACCTCTCTGGTTCCCATCTTATTTACGGCGTCTTTCGTTGGCCACGGCAACATCAGAACGCCACCGCGCGCAGCAAGCCACCCAAAACACGCCCAAAACACACAGTGAGCGCACTCGGCAACAACTCTTGACAGAACTCAAAGCTAACTCACGACGAGAAAGTTGTCCAAATCAACAAAACCGACGAAATGACGGCGGCACTCATCCAACATGCGCAGAACGTCGCCCGCCAAGCCACGACAACAACAACGACAACAGCCACGCCCAATCTCGGCGGCCTTCAGCTGGTCTCAATCGGTGCCCTTGTCGGCGGGATCGTCGGTGGTGTGCTGGGGGGTATCCTTCTTTTCGGTCTGATCGCATGGTTGATCATCGCGAAACGACGCAAGTCGAAGGCGCGAGAGGCCAGCCTCAAGCAACCTATCTGAACAAATTGACGAAGAAGAGAAGATCTGCTCAACATGACCTTATGGAGTTACTAGGGAATCGCGATGCGGCTATCGGCAGAAACCTGGGACATTGAGATATGTACTTAATATGAAACGAAGAACGTCCTCGTCTATCCGTCCCAGTGTTTGACTTGCCTTATATCTTCTTCCGTTTCTCTTCATGCATCATAATCAGTTTCAGGCCGTTGTTCACTCTTGACACTCTTCTGTCCTTTCCACCTGCCTTGCCTCATCACCGGCAGCGGTGAGGGAAGCATTGTGTCCATCGGTGGACTACGCATCGAAGGCGCGAAGGACCGTGGTAGCGTTGATATCGAAAGTGACGACATGCTGAGCCGATGGGCAGAGAGACCAACTTGGTCACCGAACATCGTCAGTGAATTAGCTAGCCCCCTTGTCGTCGTCAGACAATTATCCCACTTCACGCGTTCTTTTGACACACTATCATATTTGTACATCGGCTCTTCGATGAGCTGTGTCTATAATAGCCTGAGATCCGACGGCGGGATCATAGCTCGTAAGCGGATATATATTCATCAAAACCGGGAGCCTATAGATGGAGTAGAAGCCTGTCATATTGAAATGATAATGTGGAGATGGAGGTAGAATACATTTCTATATAAAAAAGAGTTTACACTCCGATTAGGTGAAGTTGAACACTGAATTTTGGTGATCTAGATGTTCCGCAGGGCAGGTAAGACATTCCTAGGCCGAGAAAATATTGGACGGCGATTTTTCGTATCGACATGTTGACATCGTCAATACCGCGGAAGCAAGAAGGAGATAGCCGAGATTTTGGCCCAAATGTGATTTAGACACCAACGTGATCTGTAATTTTCGCCAGGCGTGATTCCAAGCCGCCGCCATCACTTGTGCTTGTTTTTTTTGAATGTGCGGCGCGTCGCAGTCCGCCCCTGACGTGCTCGTCTCCTTTTCCGAGTTGAATGATCATCACCAAAATCAGAGTCCGATCCTGACCCTGACATGGTTCCCAGCGCCATGTGATCGCATATATGCTCATAGGGATCAGCTATCCTAGGATCGTACGGTATCCCAGAGTACGTGCACCACGCACAATCGTGGTTTCGAGCAATGTCCTGAACCCAAGCATCTATGAGTTCTTCCAATAGTGAAGAGTCGCGAAAATGGCGCGCTGTATGTGCCCATGAATCCAAAAAGTCTTTGATATAACATTCACGGAACTTCTGATCTTCCAGTCCCGGGCCAAAAGTATGCACATAGTCCGCTAAAGCTGTCGCAAGAGGAACCCCGTGAGCGAGTTCAACATGAATGGAGGATGGTTCGTATATCGCCGAGGGTCGGAATTGATGCCCGTAAAGATACGAATCTGCTAACGCTATGACAGCGTGTGGTGAGTTGGGCGGCACAACGACACACTCGTTCGCTTTCTGTACAAAGAATGATCCGTGGTTCATTTTTGTCAGAGCAGCAGCAGTATTTCGCATACACAAAGGGAGCTTGCTAAGTTCCGACGAGGGCCATACAATCCAGAGCTTTAGGGGGCCAGGCTTTCCAATCGCGATCGATACGTGCGGCACGGTATCATGGTGGACTTCTGTCTTAGAACAACGTGGCGTGATGTTTGCGTCTGCGGTCAGGGTGTTCAAATGGATAGAGTCAGCGAGGCTGTGGTGGCGCCGAATGATCTTCTCGGCCCACGCTTGCCACTCTCTTTGGAGTGCTGAGTCGACTAAAGCTTGTGTTGGCAAATTCAACACGCGCAGCTTCTTTTCGGTACCTTCAATAGTTGTTCAAATGAAGCGAAGATAATCATCTTTGCTGCCGCTCAGTCGCTGGGTACCGTCCAACAACATCGCTCCGGGAAAGGATGTTCCGCTCCTTATCCCATGATACCATTCGCAGAGCATGTCCCCAAATTTCGGAAGCGAGGGCGACGGCTCCGTCTCGAACGACCAAGGAGTGTGCGGAAGTGCAGGATACGGCGTGTTGAGACGAATGTTCGTCAGCTGTAGGAGTTGGTCCCATCCCCAATCGTCAAGGCATTTCCTATCAATTCCGCAAGCTGACAAGACATCGCTGATCGTTCGATAGAGCTCGACAGGGGCCTCTCCTGCGTGTTTCGCGTAAAGTTCCTGCATCTTTGAAGTCAGGGACGCGTCAAAATTTTGTGTCGGGACCCATCGTTCCAATTCATCCAAATTCAGGCGGACATCTGCTCTCAATGATCTGCTCGGCAACTGAGTGGCTAGATAAAAGACCTCTTTGCCAAAATTCGAGTGGACCTGCTGGAGGAAAGTGATCTTGTTTTCAAACCTTTTGGTCGTAGTCCTATGAGATGAAGATTTTTTCATCGGTTCCCTTCCTGTTGTTATTGTTTCCAGGCATTTTCTGAACCGCCTCTCTTGTCCCTCAGTTATGAAGTTGTCGGCTTTCCATCTTGATGTGTCAGACACCGCTTTGTTCAAAGCCTCAGAAAGGCTAGAGAAAGTTTGAGACATCTGTTTGTCTTGAAATTTGTTGTACATTCAAACGAAAGCAGGCGGGCACTTGACCAGAGTAATTTATTAATTCTTTTGGGCACATACCAGGGGCACGGACTGGGCACTTGGGCACGCCGAGGGCACTTGGGCACAAAGTGGACACAGCTTGTCAACGTCACGTGACCAGACTTCTCCACACTACCTTCTGCAGAAGCCCAGCCCGCTCAGGTGTTGGAGGACATCTGGCGAATCTTTGCACAGTAAGAATGAGGAAATATCTAAGGACAAGCAGATCAATCATTCGCAATCACGATGATGCAAAATACTATCAGACTTAAAAAGTAGCAGGTATCACATGCAAACCATACGTCTGCGAGAACTCTGCAGACTGGACTCGTGATGAAAAGGGTTACATTGCGCGTGGCGATTGCAGGCGAAGCTCTGCATGAATCACTGACTTCACGCTACCGATCCGTCACTTGTTGGGCAATCTTCACACGCAAAATTTCTGTTGATATATCTCGTATTTCATGCATCCCTCTCAGTGCATATCCTTCGCTTAAGAAATGATGGATTATTTAATCGTTAAAGTCGACACAATAAATGGGCCATGTCGTCCGGACTCGAGGTAGTGTACAGGGTGTATGGATTATGACGGTGGTGGATGCGCGCACGATTTAGCGTTGATGGATGTTAGGGTCGACCTCAAGAAAGCCCAATCCTTCAGTCTGAAATGTTCGACGAGTGACCGCTTGCCAAGTTCTTCATCATGTTCGCTCACTCACTGCACCGCGCAGGTGCTATTATCTTCCAACATGGTCGCTGTTGATCAGCTCCACGAAAATCTCTCAGCTTTATACAATCAGTCAGCCCGTTGCTGCCACACAGCTGCTTCACAACGTACTGATGAATTGAATCTTTGCGCCGGACAACTTCCTTGGCAAGCGCGAATAGGGCTGCGACGATGGTCAGGATGCTCGCCGCTATGCTAAGAATTTGGCTGAGCACTTCCATCTTGAAAAAGATTGTTGTTTCGCCTATATAGTTAGTCCTTATGGGTTCGCATTCTACGCATGTACGTCCAATCACCGGCATTCCTCAAAGAGATTGTAACAACGCGATACAAGAATAATCAATTCCAGTTAACTTCGCAACATTGTGTGAAGGGCAGGCCCTTAGGGTTAACATCAGGCTGAGGCCGATGCTACTACACCCTAAAGGACCGTGCGCTCCGCGGTAAAGCCCGCCTCAAAAAGGGCAGACTCTAGGCTTTACTACTCTATCTTTCTCTCTTTATTAAACTTATTAGATATCTTGTCAAACTCCCGCGTACGCGTTGCTCGCCTATAATATTAAGTTCGATCTCTAAAATAGAAGGACTATTATCCTCGGCGTTTACGGTAGAGGCCGATAGCAACTAGTTAGTAAGCGATACCGCTAAATAGAACCCTAACAAAGTCTAAATACAAGCGGTAATAGAATAGATATATACTCGCTAGTAATAGATAGAAAGAGACTTAGCGGCCGCCCTCTAATAAGCGGAAACAGTAGCTAATTAAGTAGCGGCCGTATCTATAGCAAACCCCGCTAATACGCTACTAACAAATTAGCTACTATAGACCCTTATTTAATTGCTTACTACGGTAATAAACGCGTAACCTATATCTAAATAGTTAGGATTAAGAGAATAGAAACCGCTATTATAGAATAGAAAAGTAGGAACGTTCCGTAACTATATCCTAAGGATAAAAAGTTCTTTCTAAGTAAGGTCCGTAATAAGATTAATACTCTCTAACGGATACTACTAGGACACCGTCTACAATATACTACTACTCCGAGAACGCGCTTAAATAAGGCACTTCTAGTAGAACGGCTATAGATTATATAGTAAGAGCCCCGTAGCATTCTTTATATAGCTCGAGTTACTCTCTACTCCGATTGCATCTGACGGTACCAACATGTAATCGCTCCCGGAACGCTGAAAACTGTACGGAAATGAGATTCTGCACGAAAACGATATTCTGTGCGGAAACGATATTCTGTACCGAAAAGACTTTCTACGCAAAAAAGACAACTCGTACGGAAAAGGGATTCTGTGCGGAAACGAGATTCTGTATAGAAAAGACATTTCGTACAGTATGTCTTTTCCGTACAGAATGTCTATTTTTAGATTTACCGCTAGCATTGACTTCTGGGAAATGATATCAAAGTTATTGTAAAAGAATGACAATGTCCAATCTATGCGGATGCTTCAAGCCGCCCAAGTCGACTAAGACGCAAACGAGAAATTGCGTACAAAACATAGCATCCGCTGGATGCGCGCCTTTCCCGATGCACGCATCCTACTCTCTCCTCTCAGCCCGATTCCTCGGCAACGATCCCGATGCGAGATCCGTCTTACCCTACTTTGCATTATTTTCTTGCGCTCCCGAATTGCCCACAACATTGATTCAGGTGAATAGCTCGAGATATAATATAGCGCAAGGAAAAGAACATCGTGGAGACAGGGCGCCAACGAGGGAGAGCACAGGATACACAGGGTGGGTCGCGACGGGAATAGGCTTTTAATCGTAGGATCTAAAAATAAACATTCTTTTGGCTATCACATCACACACCTCTCCTGCGTCGATACATCCATACCGGGGCACGTTAGCCACTGCCACAAGTGGCCGTGACACGGTGATGAATAAGACTTCGTTGTCGTTTTGGCTGCCCCAAAGGCTTATACGTCTGTCCGGTCCTTTGATCGGGTTCCCAATCGATGAAATATTGATTGTCCGATTTTTGTAGAATGCTGCTTACCGGCAAGAGTTTCCAATGACCGTAATTCCTCTGCTTGCGCGAATCCTGTAAAGAAAGGATCAACCGCACGGCAGTAAGACTGCGGACGGTAAAATGTCCGCACAGTTAGGTTGTCGGTACGGCCAAAATGCTCGCGCGGTCGAAGGATACAAGATAATCGAGGTTATCCGCGCGGCCACGCTGTCCGCACGATCACGCTGCCGGAAGGTCAAAATATGGTCGAGGGTGGCCGCACGGTCGAGGGTGTCCGCAGCACAGTCGAAGGCGGCCGTAGTCGAGGGTGGCCGCACAGTCGAGGGTGACCGCAGCACAGTCGAAGGCGGCCGTAGTCGAGGATGGCCGTACGGTCGAGGGTGGCTGTACGGTCGAGGATGGTCGCACGGTCGAGGGCGGCCGCACGGTCGAAGGTGGCCGCACCGTCGAAAGCGGCCGTATGGTCGGTCGAGTGTCCGCAGGTCCGTGCGGTCAATATGTCCGCACGGTCGGTGGATATGAGATTATCAAGGTCCATACGGTCATGCTATCCGCACGGGTAAGAGTACCAAAGGATAGATATCCTCACAATTACATTATGTCTCTTACTATTCGAACCTATACTAAGGAAATAGCTATGCACATGTTCTCCTCGTGCTGCAATTCTCAACAAGTTATACTCGACAAGCACCCAGCATTTTACTATGATGGGACATTGGATGTTGGAGGCATAAACAATTGAATGCTTGCCTCGCACTGGTACTTGCCTCGCACGGGTGCTTGCCTCGCACGGGTGCTTGCCTCGCACGGGTGCTTGCCTCGCACGGGTGCTTGCCTCGCACGGTCATCGGCCGTGTCCAAAAGCTTCTACGGGACGCGCCGTACGTTGTTGCCTCTACTATCACTTTTTATTTCGCTCACTTTCTTTTTCATATCCTCAAGAAAGACTCACGAGTATTTAGGCGCTATTTCACGGCAGCTGCAGCTTCTGCTCCATTTGTTTTGTTTACTACTGGAGGACAACTCCTTTTGCTCCAGTTGAGTTTGCGTTGTTAACGACCCACGGGTAACTCAGATCTACGCGCTAAGAAAGAGCGATGTGGTACGGCTGATCTTGGCTCTCCCGTGAAGCGTAAGGGATACACTAGCTTGAGCAATGTGCGCCTGACCTTAGCGTATTGATTGTGAAAGAGGACTTTGATCTAGCCGATCCATAATAACATATTGTCCAACAGTAGTAAACACGATCGGAATGCCGACCGACAGTAGCGGTACTAATAGAAGCATTGTACCACCTTGGGAAAAATCGCCCAGGTACGTGTTAGACATTGGATTCGCGCAAGTCTGCCTGTCAGGCGCTTGTTCCGTACGTCTACGTTAGTAAGCGCCGGTGCGTTTTGATCTTTAACTCATAGTTGCAAGGCACGAAGTTGCAAAGATGGCGTGGCTATAGTGGCGGCAAATCTATTTATAACTTCCATGTGCATATAAATACAGCATGAAGGCCTGTCCTGAGACATTTTCTTCCCGTAACAGAAGTCTTTTTTACAAATTATACAGCAGGATGGCCGGTCGACCGAAAACAAGCCTCCGGAAAGATTCCTTTCGTAAGCGTAAACACACCGTGTTCAGCAAAGCTAGTCAGCTTGCGGATAGCTTCGGTGTACATGTCTATGTTGTAGTACAATTTAACGGTCGGTATCATGTCTACGATTCTGGAAATAAACAATAATAGCCACCGAGCGCCGAGATGATAGTTAGTATTCCTTAGGAATTTCCTGTAACTGCAATCCGCTAAACTCTTCTAGGATCAAAGCTATCCCCTTCTAGAAAAGTATATAAGAAAGCAAGTATGAGAAGCGCTCTACATGCTTCCAATGTGTTGTTAGTAACGATTATAGGTATTCCCTCTACGGAGCAAGGTTCTAACGTCCCTCCCGGCGTCGCGAGCCACCCTATGTAACGAGCTAGTATTGGACACTTTGATCGATAATACTCTTCAACACCGATATGAATTTGCTTTACTGTATCTATACTGTAGGTTAGGATGTTACCCTTCGATCGACCGCTCTACATCGAAATCGGGTGAGTGTTGTAGTCGCTGTGATCGATTCCTTCCTCGTGTAAAATCCTAGTTATCTCGTGAATCGCTACGTGTGAGTGTATTTCTAATTAGCTCGTAGCGTTGCTCGGCTCGGCGGGCTACGGAGAGTCCGCTCTATTACTGCCTTTAGTATCGTTTTGTCTCATCGAGGTTTGCGCGATACCGAGTACTGCCGCCGGCGAGGTTCACGATATTATGTCGGAATCTCCGCTACTAAGTTAGGTTAGCGACCGGGAAGTCCCGCGGACTGTGCTATACGCTATAGCAACCCTGCTTCGTCTGCTTGTCTATATTAGGTATCCTTAAAAACACTGTAGGCTACAGTCGATCGATTAGATAAAGTGAGACGCCCGATTTTAGAGGTGAAGCAAATCGCATTATTCTATATATGAATTCTCTTCCGACTTATTATTATCTCCCGTATCTTCTCGGAAATTAACTCTCGTCGAAATACGATAATCAAATCGATTTACTTACATTGCCTCGTATCGATATAACTATATATATCGGAGAGAAATAAGATCGATACAATCTCTAGCGTTTCTACAATCTGTCTAGGACCCTGCTAACAGCTTTGCGACTCTTTCTATCGGTTCTATGTAGAGCTAGTAGCGAACGGACAGGAGGACAGCTATCTACATCTTGTGTGTCGTCGCTTGCGTGTTCGTAATAAAGGCCGTTTAGCTGTTAGCGTACGGACAACAACGACTCCTTTAGAGACTCTATACGAGTCGGTAACGCCTACGAGAGCTTCTCGTATCCGCGCAGCGCCCGTATATACATCTCCTCCGCCTCCGCCAGTTTGCCTTAGCTGTCGTACAGAATACCGAGATTGCTAACCGTAGACAGCGTCGACGTGTGCTCCGCGCCCTATGCCTTCTCTTTCCCGCGCAGCGCCCGTAAGTACATCTCCTCCGCCTCTGCTATCTTGCCTTGGTCTAAGTACAGAGCGCTAAGATTGTTGACCGTGTTTAGCGTCGACGTGTGCTCCGCGCCCTATACCTTCTCGAACCCGCGCAGCGCCCGCAAGTATATCTCCTCCGCCTCCGCCAGCTTGCCTTAGTCCGTATACAGAATGCCGAGATTGTTAACCGTGTCTAGCGTCGACGTGTGCTCCGCGCCCTATGCCTTCTCCTTCCCGCGCAGCGCCCGCAAGTACATCTCCTCCGCCTCCGCTATCTTGCCTTAG
>NW_022984955.1:1763496-1765468 GCF_010015565.1 Dissoconium aciculare CBS 342.82 | reverse complement strand
TAGCGTCGACGTGTGCTCCGCGCCCTATACCTTCTCCTTCCCGCGCAGCGCCCGTATGTACAGGTTCTCGACCTCTTGAGACTTTTCCCAATCTGATAGAAAGTAGGCTATCCGATAACACTCTAGAGCTTGTTCCGCTTCATCCAATCGATAAATTGCTACTCGCGCCCCGATCACCTTCGTATATACAGCTAACCGTAGTCCGAGGTCTTTTCCGACTTCTTAGCCGACCGATTCCGCTATCCTTACCACAAGTATTAACGCCGCTGTTATGAACTGTTGTGCTGTACATCTGTCCAAGCTGTATAGACGCTACGTATGTACTACCGGATGTATAGTAGGCGATCGGTCCGCTGTGCTCCGGTACACTATAGAGTATTGTACGAGAGTTCCGATCGAGTACTGTAGGGAGAGCTTCGTCGCCCGCCCGAAGACTGTATCTTCGCTCCGGCTGTGCTGTACCTCGTCGCTCTGCCCGGCTAGTACTAGCTCCGCCTATACGTCGCTATAATGGAGGAATGCCTACAGGTCAAGCAGCTGCGCTGCTAGTGGATCTATACTTTTCACCTGTTCGTACGAGATCGTCCACGTCGTAAGCACGCTCCGTTCGCCGTACTCCTGTAGTGGACACTGATCTTGATTCTGTATTAACGCCGTCCACGTCGCGTCGTAATGCTCGAGATAGTCTGCGACACTCATCCCGGTCGTGCCTAGATAGGCCCCTACTTAGGCGAGGGCAAGCGGGAGACCGCCGAGCTTAGGTAGCAATTGATTAATGTCTGTGTATATGTATGTTAGTAATCGTACTCGCTCCGCGGCGCTGCCACACGCACGTACTCGTGACCGCTTTATCCGCACGTGTCTCGACTATCTCTTTCGCTAGCTGATCGTCGGCGACATCTAAATAAAGGCTGGCCTTTAGTAGCTGCAGCCGCTAAAGACGTGTCGTGATCAAGATGTTCCCGTAGTCGGCGTGCGGTAAGAATTCACGATAGTCGTATACCTGGTCGTCCTTTGTTCTGCCTTGCTAGTCGCGGTCGATGTTGTCGATCACTATTAGCTAGTTCGTGTTGCCCGGCAGCGACAGCTATTGCCGTACGTCGTCGCCGGCCTGTACGACGTCCATCGGCGCCGGCACTTCTCGGGTGCGCTTTAACAGCCGCAGGCCTACGCCGGCTATCGATCGTTACAGAGCATCTTTGGACGACCCGTCCAGCTAAAACACCGCGCTAAACCGCTCTGCGTTCGTCTTTGCGAACTTGGCGCACAACTGCGTCTTGCCTATCCCGCCCGTTCCGTATACTACAAATGTCCGCTACTGCGCCGACTGTGTCGATGTCGCTGCGAAAAACTCGCTAATACGCTGTATCTCGAGCTTGCGAGGCACGAAATACTCCGTCGCCGGGATGCCTTGTAGGCTGAAAGGGACGGAGAACTCGCTAGATACTGCTTCCCCTTTGCGCTTTGTAATTTTGTGTAGCAGTTGCTCTCTTGTCTTGTCCGCGCCGTCGCCGTAACGGATGTTCATGCTGACTCCCATGATACTAAGCAGACAATACGACAGATCCTCTGCCCGCATCGTCTCCCTGCTATCTGTCTATTTCATCTTCTCTCCGGCGGTCAGGTTGTCGCCTGCTCGGTAATCGTGTAAAATCGCTAGTGGAATAGCAGTCGCACGCGAAATCGCGTCTTCCAGCGATGGGCCAGTCTGTATCGACATTCCGCTTCGCCCGCGGCCGTTATTGCCCTTGTGGCCGATCACATTCTAGTCGTTCGAGAGAAAGATCACAACGCCCGGCGCCAGCAGCTCTTGCAGCGTCCACCCGCGCCGAAACCATACGCTCTGCTCGAAGGTCGCCATATCCCTCACGGTGGGAACATCCTCCAAGTATGCTAGACACACCTCCGCGTTGCGATACCACTGGAACATCGAGTTGATCGCTTCCGACAGCTCGCGATCGGCGTGCTGCTT
>NW_022984955.1:1756574-1762291 GCF_010015565.1 Dissoconium aciculare CBS 342.82 | reverse complement strand
AAGGCTGGCAAGAGCAGCGCGATGGACTGGAACCGCTTTGACATCTATGAGAAAGTGGTGCAATGGTTTGACGTGATCGCCGGTGTGCTACAGAACCCGGAAGTCTTACAGGAGAACGTGTACAACATGGACGAGACGGGTGTAATGCTGTCGAAGCTGAATTCTGTGAGGGTCATCATGGATAGAACGAACCGGCACGGCTGCCGAGGCGCACGTGTGAAGCGGACGACCGTGACAGCAGTCGAGTGTATGAGTGCTGACGGGCGATATCTACATCCGATGATCATCTGGCCCGCGGCCACCCACCGAGCGAACTGGGTGACTCATCCTACACCTGGATGGCATTATGCCTACTCCGACAGCGGATATACAGACTCATATCTCAGCCTGCAGTGGCTCCGTCTGGTGTTTGATCCGCAAACGAGAGACCGAGCGGGACAGCGACCGCGTGTGCTGATTTGTGACGGCTTTGGCACCCATGAAACCCTCGAGGTCCTTGAGTTCGCTCTTCAGCACCAGATCATACTTTGCCGCCTGCCTTCCCACACATCCCATAAACTGCAGCCATGTGATATCTCCGTCTTCGGTCCACTCAAAGGAGCATATCGTGATCAGGTAGAACGGCTCGAGCGAGGCGGCGTAGGAACGATCGGCAAAGAGCACTTCGCTATGTTGTATTGTTATGCGCGTGAGATCGCGTTCACGCCCCGGAACATCCGCGCAGGATGGTCCAAGGCAGGTTTGTTCCCATTCTGTCCCGAAAGAGTGTTTCGTGATCTACCGCACGGCGCTACGCCTCCTGTCATATCAGAATCGGGGAACGGGGATGCGGCTGGTCAGCAGGACGTTAATATACGAACGTGGTCAATACCAACCATTCCATCCACACCGACAATACCCATAACACCTGTAACTCCGGTAGATCTTGCAGGTATCACAGCTTTGCGCGATGTGATCCGACGCGATGTACAAGATCTGGACAGCGGTTCCTACCACCGCTTACAGAAGCATGTTCAGAAACTATCAAAAGCTGCTGAAATTTCTTTCGCCGAGTACGCACTGCTCGAGCGGCGCAACGACTTCCTGCAAAAGACTAACAGCGAAGCTCGGGTACGGCGATCAACGAGACCAAAAGTTATCGGAACAGCGAGGGTAATGAGCTACGAGGATTTGGAGAGAGCGAGAGATGAATGGGCACTTCGAGACGCGAGACCGATCTCAAAGCGCAGATCGAGTGCTAGGGCTGTAGCGCACAATGCTATTAATGAACCTTCGAATGTAGTCCAGACTAATATCGATTTAGTAAGCGTACAAGAAATACGCACAGAACCGGTTGTTGAAAGACACGAGGAATATCGAGTGCCAACTGCTAGAATGTGGTAATGATAGGTCGGTAAAGTATGCTCCGCGGATTCACAATCTCTACGCTTGGGCTTTAGCGTGTGCTCTTGTCGACATTACGAGCAGAGACGCTAGTCGTGGATCACTACCTTCGCTCTACTAACTCGTTACTTGTTAGGAGATCTTCACTTGTACTTCAGATATTTATAGCTTTAATATTTCCTACGTTCCTCTGCGTGTTTGGCCTTCGCTTATTTTCTTTTCTCGATATAGGCGCTATTATAAAAGTAGGGCAAGAACCGGTAAATGATTTCATTAGTTATTATCGCGTCCGCAGACTACATGTGCTATGTTGTATAGCATCATAGTAGTGTGTCGAGGAGCATGAATTATAGCGATACTGAAGGCGCATAATGTCTAGGGTTGATGACTTTAGGGTCGGCCTCAATAAAGCTCAATTCTCCCATCTAGAACGCTCGACTCGTGCTGGCCTGTCCTATTCGTTATATTCGCCTGTTGCGCCTTGCGAGAGAACGTGCTATTGTCTTCGAAATATAGTCGTTATTGGACACCTCTGTTCGTATCGTTAGTCAGCTCATTGTCGCTACACAGCTGCTTTACAACATACTAATAGCTTAGGTCTCGGCGCTAGACAATTTCTTTAGCGAGCGCGATTAGGGCTGCGACGATAGTCAGAATGCTCGCCGCTATGCTGAGGCTTTGGCTAAACACCTCCATTTCGGATAAGATTGTAGAGAAAGCCTCCCCCTTATAACTTAGTGAGTGCAATATTGACTAGTTTGATCCGAGCGTTTTGGAGGGTAATGTTGTGATTTAGACTCGTCTTCTGCACGTTTCGTGGAAACAACTACCGGGCGACGATGCGTATTATTCAATTTATCTACAATTTGTAGACTTTAGGCATCGTTGATTCGCGCAACTGTTAGCTCGTGATACTGTGGTGCAACAAAGAACGAGTTGTTACACGAAGTTATTGTTAGCGCGATTGCACCTGCTCTTTGCGGAACGGGTTATGTGTGCCCTTATCGCAGCACAAGGAATAGACGTGTTTCCGGCAATCGACTCTTTTATGCAATCACCTAGTTGTACGAAGTGACGACACATGTTTCATTGATGATCACGCCCTGTAGCTACTACATACCAAACAAGTCGTCTTACAGCAGGAGTTATGCACTTTCCACGTGGAAGCCACCACGATTTGTGACGATCCCGGCTTAAGCACCGTGACTAGTGCACAAGCTTATTAACGGTGTGTGATGTATTCAAACGTCTGTGCGAGATCCTGGCGACCTTATTCACTATGACCGGGGCCAGATGCAAGCAGCCCCTTGGCGCATGCGGCTTCCTTTGCTGATACGAAATCCTGATTTACTAGCCTTTGTTCTTGTGTGATTCCGCGCAATCGCAGACGCCCCGCACTGCCACACAAAGGTGCACGTCAAACACGCCTGCGGCCGCTTTCTCAAAGAAATTTACATCATTGCTCTCGCTAAGTTAGATCTGCGTTCGCTCGACGGCGGGGATCTGCAACCTGTCGCTGCTTGTAACACCCCCGAATTGCACGGTTCTCCATTCTATTCAAGGATGGCCGGGGGAATCGCCTCACGCGCGCTCAGCCCACTTTTGTACACAGCTTTTGAGCCCTTTCGGCGTAATGACAACATCTCTTTTTGGCCTTGTGTTCTGCTTTGACATTATTACACGCGCTGTGCACTAGCAGCTCATCTTCTGCGTGCACTTGTCTTTGACGGATTCATCTCAGAGGTTAAAATATGCCTGAGCAGTTACGGGTGATCCTGGGAGGTCTCGCGTGTGGGCCGCGCTACTATGCAGCTGCAGGCGACTAGAGGGCGGCCGGGATACGACGCTGCATCGTGAGTATCCGACAGGTCAGGGATGAGATCTTGTCACACGTCTGCTTCTCTCCTAGTAACGCGTTCCAGATGAGCAGTATTGCAACTAGACTCGCAACATGCGGCTCCTCAACGTCGACACGTTCAGCTTCACGGAGTACTTCGGGACGACACCCCCGCCGTATGCGATCGCATCGCATCGCTGGACGGCGGGCGGCGAGGCGATGTGGGAAGATGTGCACGAGAGGAAGAAGACGGATACATCTGGGTATCGCAAGGTGCAAGGGTTTGTAGCATACATAAAGACATACCTGCCACTGGTGAAGTGGTTGTGGGTCGACACGTGCTGTATTAAGCAGCACGCCGATCGCGAGCTGTCGGAAGCGATCAACTCGATGTTCCAGTGGTATCGCAACGCGGAGGTGTGTCTAGCATACTTGGAGGATGTTCCCACGGTGAGGGATATGGCGACCTTCGAGCAGAGCGTATGGTTTCGGCGCGGGTGGACGCTGCAAGAGCTGCTGGCGCCGGGCGTTGTGATCTTTCTCTCGAACGACTGGAATGTGATCGGCTACAAGGGCAATAACGGCCGCGGGCGAAGCGGAATGTCGATACAGATTGGCCTATCGCTGGAAGACGTGATTTCGCGTACGACTACTATTCCACTAGCGATTTTACACGATTACCGAGCAGGCGACAATCTGACCGCCGGAGAGAAGATGAAATGGACAGATGGCAGGGAGACGATGCGGGCAGAGGATCTGTCGTATTGTCTGCTTGGTATCATGGGAGTCAGCATGAACATCCGTTACGGCGACGGCGCGGACAAGACAAGAGAGCGACTGCTACACAAAATTGCAAAGCGCAAAGGGGAAGCAGTACCTGGCGAGTTCTCCGTCCCTTTCAGCCTACAAGGCATCCCGGCGACGGAGCATTTCGTGCCTCGCAAGCTCGAGATGCAGCGCATCAGCGAGTTTTTCGCAGCGACATCGACACAGTCGGCGCAGCAGCGGACATTTGTAGTGTACGGAACGGGCGGGATGGGCAAGACGCAGTTGTGCGCCAAGTTCGCAAAGACGAACGCAGAGCGGTTCAGCGCGGTGTTCTGGCTGGATGGATCGTCCAAAGATGCTCTGCAACGATCGATGGCCGGCGCAGGCCTGCGGCTGTTGAAGCGCACCCGAGAAGTGCCGGCGCCGATGGACGTCGCACAGGCCGGCGACGACGTGCGGCAATGGCTGTCGCAGCCGGGCAACACGAACTAGCTAATGGTGATCGACAACATCGACCGCGACTGGCAAGGCAGAACAAAGGACGACCAGGCATACGACTATCGTGAATTCTTACCGCACGCCGACCACGGGAACATCTTGATCACGACACGTCTTCAGCGGCTGCAGCTACTAAAGGCCAGCCTTCATTTAGATGTCGCTAACGATCAGCTAGCGACAGAGATGGTCGAGACACGCGCAAACAAAGCGGTCACGAGTACGTGCGTGTGATACCACCGCAAGGCGAATACAATTGCTGACATACAGAAACAAAAACAGACATCGAGCAACTCCTGCCCAAGCTCGGCGGTCTCCCGCTTGCCCTCGCCCAAGCAGGGGCCTATCTAGGCGCGACCGGGATGAGTGTCGCAGACTATCTCGAGCATTACGACGCGACGTGGACGGCGTTGATGCAGAATCAAGATCAGCTCCCACTGCAGGATTACGGCGAACGGAGCGTGCTTACGACGTGGACGATCTCGTACGAACAGGTGAAAAGTATAGATCCACTGGCAGCGCAGCTGCTTGACCTGTGGGCATTCCTCCATCATGGCGACGTATGGGCGGAGCTAGTACTGGCCGGGCAGAGCGACGAGGTACAGCACAGCCGGAGCGAAGATACAGTCTTCGGGCGGGCGACGAAGCTCTCCCTGCAGCACTCGATCGGAACTCTCGTGCAATACTCTATGGTGCACCGGGGCACAGCGGACCGATCGCCTACTATACATCCGGTAGTGCATACGTAGCGTCTACACAGCTTGGACAGATGTACAGCACAACAGTTTATGACAGCGGCGTTGAGACTTGTGGCAAGGATGGCGAAATCAGTAGGCCAAGAAGTCGGAAAAGACCTCGGACTTCGGTTGGCTGCATATGCGAAGGTGATCGGGGCGCGAATAGCAATTTATCGATTAGATGAAGCGGAACAAGCTCTAGAGTGTTATCGGATCGCCTACTTTCTAGAGAATTGGGAAAAGTCTCAAGAGGTCGAGAACCTGTACATATGGGCGCTACGCGGGTACGAGAAGGCATGGGGCGCGGAGCACACGTCGACGCTGGACACGGTCAACAATCTCGGCATTCTGTACAAGAGCCAAGGCAAGCTAGCGGAGGCGGAGGAGATGTACTTGCGGGCGCTAGGCGGGTTTGAGAAGGCATGGGGCGCGGAGCACACGTCGACGCTGGGCACGGTCGACAATCTCGGCATTCTGTACAAGAGCCAAGGCAAGAT